>NC_049990.1:53067-67274 GCF_000003815.2 Branchiostoma floridae
GAAAATGCCGGAAGAGGAATATATGCCAGAGGGCTTGTACCGGCCGGTATTTTCCTTTCCCGTCGTATTCCCGGATAAAAATCGCGAATTAAAGGTTTCGTAGCTGACTTTTTTTTATTAACTGAGAGAAATCAAACTTAGCTCACTTCTTGGTCTTGTATTTGGCTATTATTCATATTTGGCTATTATTCAAAGACCCTATTCACTAGTACATTCTATCAGCTGTAAAAGAAGAACCATTGAGAGCTCAGAAATGAAAGTTAGCATGTAACCAATAGAGACATTCACTATTATACAGATAAAGTTTCAGCTTCGCTTCCTACCATCGTTATAAGTGGGTCAGAAATAGAGGAACTGATCTTCTCACAAGCTTCCAAGGGTGTGGTCATCTTGAAATCACCTCAGTTGCTCATAAAATATGAACAACTAGAGTTCGGCGACCTCATACCTCCATGAACTATTTAGAGCTTTTGTAAATTTTATGCAAATGACTTATACATTTACATGATTTATGCATGGTGATGTTCATCACTGACTAACGTACACATGTCACAAGTATAAAACTCCCATCATCAATCATTAGGCGAATTTCCAATTTTTGTATATATTATGCAAATCAGTCCCTCATTTGCATATTTGGTAGCTGCTTATGTGCCACTTATCATAATTTACATGTGTTACATTTATAGAAGTCCAGTTATTGACATAATGGAATTGTACAATTTCCTCATTAATTATGCAAATTAAGTCCTCATTTGCATACCATGTATATCATTATGAGTATCTTTGCCTAAGCTACCTGCTTGCCTAAAATGATGGCAATCCATCATTCCTTTCTGCAGTTATCCTCTTTGGAATGTCTTGCAGTTCCAAAATTAAATGTTAGGGAGCTGAAACTTGCCTAACTTTGCCATGACGCTAAAAGCTGTCTATCACCAAAATGGCAAGACCATATCATGTCCGGGACGAGACATACACGGAAAAAACTGGTATGATAGAATATTCTCACTTATTATGCAAATGTGATCTAATTTTGCATAATTAGTGTTTTCATTTTGTACAACATCGTCTAAGGTACCTACATACTAAAAATCATAAAAATCCGTTGTTCTCTCCTGGAGTTATCCTCTTCAGAAGTTTTTGACAAAAATTCCCCTGCTATCCCTAACGAAGTCGCTAGGGGACCCAAAGTTATGTCACTTATTCCTGAGCACAAGAGCTATCTAACACACAAAAATTGTGACCATAGCTTGTTCAGAACACGACATAGCAAAACCGGAAGTTGCGCTGCAGTATCAATTGAAGCCACTAGGGGGCCCAAAATCTAATCCTTTCCAGCTTTCATCACACAGTACCAACACACCAAGTATGAAACCAATTTATCCAGCCGTTCTTGAGTTATCTTGTTTACACACACACACACACAGACAGACAGACAAACGCGGGGTAAAATATAACCTCCATGGCATTTCATGGAGGTAAATATAACCTCAATGGCATTTCATGGAGGTAAGGAGGCCGAGGATATATGCCGTTACCGTAGTGCCAAATTTTAACTCATTCGATGGAAAAACGAGCCTGTTATAAACCTAATGACATTTTCGGAAGCATCCTCCTATTATGGCATCCGGTGGAATTACGCGAGTTAATGTCACACACTGCCCGTGATGATTGTAATGCTGATGGAATATTCTCTCAGGCAAAGGTTTTTAGCATAATTTGCATCGTTAACATAGCTGTCTAATCATGAAAGTTATTACTTACTTACTTAATCATGAAAGTTACTACTTCCTTACTCACTTACTTACTTAATCAAGAAAGTCAAGTTTCAAGTTTCAAGTTTCAAGTTTATTTATTTTACCAGGGAATACCTCAGATCCATTGATCTGATTTTCAGGTATCCCTGGACACACATTAAAAATTACATGACACAGTTTAAACCCAACAATATACAAATAACGTTACAAACATTTACATGTACAAAACAGTCTCAGTATAGGCACATCTGCAGTCATCTACAGTCCGTTTTTAAATGCTGACGTTGACGTGTGTTTCCGCTGATCAGCAGCGAGACTATTCCACAGGACAGGCCCTAGGTACTGCAGGCTGCCCTTGAAGGTTTCCACATGTGCTTTTGGAGTGTCCAGCATGTGAGGGTCGAAGTTGTAGAGCTGTTTCGTAGCAGTGCGAGTACGAACTCTAAGCACTGGGGGCGACAGCCATTTGAACATTTGTGTCATGTAGGCAGGTGCCTTGTGGCGAACTGCCTTGTGTACAGTCACTAACGTGTTCAATTTCACCCTTTCAACCAGGGGTACCATACCAGCCTCTGTAAGCAGGGTTTCTGTAGGTACACGATCTTTGAGTGATCGCCCAGTAATAATCCTGGCTGCCCGATTTAGCAGTTTAGTCAACTGTTGTGATCTTACTTTGTTACAATGAAAAAGTGACAGTAACCATGCAGTATCACAATAATCCAGGTGAGTATATAACAAGGTTCGACACATGACTAGCAGGATCTCCTTAGTAACATAAGGCTTAGCCCGGCTTAAGGCACTAAGGCCAGCAAGGAGCTTCTTTACCATCCTTTCTGTGTGTGCTGACCAGTTTAGAGAGGAGTCCATGGTGACACCTAGGTAAGTATACACTTTTACCTGCTCAAATGAGTTAAACCCATCAGTTACAGTGACAGTGTTTCCTGCGTGACGCAGTTTCTGAGGTGATCCAAATAACATGGCTTTAGTTTTGTCAGGGTGAAGTGATAATCTATTTACAATAAACCAGTTAGCTACCAGTTTCATGTCCTCTGACACAGTTTCCTCACATTCCTTAGACAGGCTAGCCGAGCAATAAATCACAGTGTCGTCTGCGTACATATGGATTTTACACTTACGCACAACCTGTGGTAGATCATTCACATATAAGCTGAATAACAAAGGACCTAACACGCTCCCTTGCGGGACACCACACGTGACACGTTTTTGCGTAGACTGCTGGTTCTGAATATCTACGTGCTGGAAACGGTCTGTGAGGTAAGATCTGAACCAATTTATCGCCCCGTTGTCAAAACCCATCTTCTGAAGTTTACCAAGGAGGATTTGGTGGTTGACAGTGTCGAACGCTTTCCTTAAGTCAAGGAACAGCGCGACAGTTACCTTCTTGTTGTTTTGTGCTGACTGGATGTCCTCCACCACCTTTTGCACTGCTGTACCTGTGCTGTGGTGTTTTCTGAAACCACTTTGGTGGGCCGTGAGCTGGCCAGTACTGTTCACAAAGTGTGAGACCTGGTTGTGAACCATTTTCTCCATCACTTTGGAGGCCACATTTAGGACAGAGATAGGACGGTAGTTGGAAACACTGTCCTTGTTCCCTGATTTGTATATGGGCGATAATTTAGCCAGTTTCCAGTCGTCGGGAACTTCACCTGATGTTATAGACAGGTTAAAGATGTGTGCTAACGGTTTGACAATTATAGGCGCAGAATCCTTAAGGAGCCTTGATGGAATCTTGTCAACTCCTGTGGCTTTCTTTGGCTTGAGCCTAAGAAGCTCGTTTAAAACATAAAAGTCCATGGTTTTAATGCTTATCGGCTTAACGGCTAGCCTTAACACTACAGCAGATGTCGGTTTGAGGTATTTTGTTGTGGACATGCAATGGTCCTAATTGTTAGTTCCAGATCCTTAGCTTTTTTATGTAAAAAAAAATGGTAATTATTTTCGCACATTGGCAGCTTGGAACCGCATGAGCTATATCTGAAGACCGTGGATTGATGAATTCCACAGCTCTGATATTCATCACTTAGATTATGAACTCCACATCTGTGGGTTTCATCGTTATACTGATGAACCCAATGCCCGTTCCGTCGCTAATACTAGCGATCAGCCGTGGGTTTCATTGATATACTGATGAACCCAATGCCCGTTCCGTCGCTAATACTAGCGATCAGCCGTGGGTTTCATTGATATACTGATGAACCCAATGCCCGTTCCGTCGCTAATACTAGCGATCAGCCGTGGGTTTCATTGATATATACTGATGAACCCAACGCCCGTTCCGTCGCTAATACTAGCGATCAGCCGTGGGTTTCATCGATATACTGATGAACCCTAGGCCTACTATAGCTAGTCAATAGTACGCTAGGGCAGTCCGCCGGCCGAGTAGAACCATTATCATTCTACTCGGCCGGCTGACTCCCCTAGCGTACTATTGACCCTATTTGTCCATTTTCTACAATTAGACCACCGAAACACGGAGCCATGCTTTCAATGTTGTATAAACCCATTTTCCTTCCATCATCTAAGATTGTCCGTCTTAGTGTAGTTTTTGGGCTGCCCCTGGGGCGGGTGCCCTTAGGAGCCCATGACATAGCTGTTTTTGTTGTTCTCTTGTCGGATAGGCGTCATGTGTGCCCGAAAAATCTCAATCTTCTTTTTCTGACTATCTCACTGGCTAGAGGCACCTTAGCTCTTTGCATGAGCTCCTCATATGTGACGTGGTCACGCCAGGAGATGCCTAGGATTGTCGGCATTTACGTTGGAAAGTGTCGAGTGATTTTGTTATCTCTGCAGTGCTTTTCCAAGATTCACATGCATACGTGGCTATTGGAATCACAATAGTCTGAAATAACTTTAACTTTTAATGGTACGCTGATTTGCTTAAATAGCCAGAATTTTCTCAGGTATTGCCACATACCAGTAGCTTTGCCAAGCCTGGATTTGACGTCTCCTTCTGTGCCACCGAACATAGTAATAATGCTGCCTAGGTATGTAAATTTGTCAACATACTCAATTTCTTCATTTTCAAGCACGTTTGGTGCTGCGTTTTGGTGCTCGCCTCGCTGCAGTGCCGACGGAAAGTGCCAGGTAAACCATTTTCAAATAGGACCTTCGTTTCTGTAACGTTAACTGTTACTCAAATACCAAATATCGTGAATGTTCAGAGAGGTTGTTTTCAAACAGATGACGCCGACCTCGAGAAGCACAAGTTGAACATGTGCAAAAAATATAAAATCAAACAGGAACAATATCCACCGAGTTTAGCTTGTGCAGATGGTAGGGAGTCCATTCCACAGAAATACTTTAATCATGCCCGAATGCTAATCTTTTTAACTAAAACAGGATCTATACACAGATGTGTAGGAACATCATAATAGAGCAGGGCTCCACGTCTACATGTTATACCTGCCTATTTTGAGGGACAACTGGGAGTCTTGTTAAGTAGGATAAAGAATTGTTAAAAGACTGACTTCAGAGCCACATGTTCGTCACCCCAACTCTATAGGTAAGCATCTTTCTGTTATGTGTATTTTCAGATCGAATTTCAGATGGTGGATTTTGTATTTACGGGAAGTTGAATCACGACAAAAGAATGGCATTGGACCCAGGGGAGATTATATTCTCAGTGAATGTAAAAGTCTAACGTTACGTTTGAATTATTTACACACAAAGTTACTTTTTACATCTTACGTCGTGTACATGTTCAAAACGACGTGCTTTCGCATTCTGAATTTTTCATACCACTGAAAAAAAGCAGACTTCCAGATAAAGGTACAATGAACATTGCAAACCTAGTGCTACCGGCTACTCTTCTTCCATTTTTCATCACTTAAAACACAACCAGGGACACTCTTTTAATCTCCGAGTCCACCGATCCTTGACCGCGCCCCCCGCTGGTTTGAACGGGGAGTTAGAGATATGAGAGGATATACAATCCCACCCTCAACAGGAAAGGCGGCCTACGTGTGGAACTTTCTGGCACTTGCTAAATTGGGATATGGCGCTACCTCCCGTCGCCCGTTAGCTCTGTAATTCAAACAACAGGAGCTAATTAACCTATTTAGCATCAACATAGTCTTAACTTGCCTTACCCTTCTTTCCTCTAGACTACTAAAATTGACGAAAGATTCCGGATGGTTGTCTGAAACGTCTGGAAGTTTCCAAAATCATATCCGGTTACTTGTCAATGAGTAACTGTTTTTGGCTTATCTTATTACCTGGGTGCCTAACCTTCATCGACGTTTAGAACACTGTACTTCTCAATCAGCAAAACATAACGTTACGTATACTACAGCTCAGGACATTTAAGAAAGCACCACCAAAAACACTACACCGTAAATCCCTCCATGCTTACATTATGTGGCGGTGTCATAGCGATCTCGCCCTCCCCGGCTAGTGATCTCGCCCCCTATCTCGCCCCCATTTAGCGATTTCGCCCCCCTCCCCCCCAAAAAGAACGGGTTTACATAACATTTTAGACGTTGATTAGTATAAATCACAAAATGCAGTTTCAGAATGATATAAGTACACGAGTCTGATACATAATTCCATCCATAGTATTAATATTAACGTAATTACATGTTGATAAGACAGTTGAAGTTGTTTCGGACAAGGAGGGTTGGGTCCCTTGTATTCCCATTATTGCATATACTTGAGTCTCGACATAAGATGTATTTCATTGAATTCACCTGTCCTAAAGTAACCTAGCTATGTATCTCCAATATGAAGTCTCTGCCATGAATTGACCACAAAACAAGTATGAAATGTCTTTATTAGTTATGTAGATAAGGTATTCATTAGACTATCGCACATTTTGTTGTATGCACCTAGCCTATGAGTATCTTCACCTCCAATATGACTTTTTTTCTAGTATTTAGGAACTGGTGTTTTACCCGTGTTTCTTAAAACTGATACTTCACCAGTGTTTTGTAGTATTTAGTAACAGCCTACTAACAGGTATATGGACTTGCGCGTAGATAGTGTTTATGATGAGAAACTCTTATTCACTTGTGTTTTTGTTAGTGCTTTGGAAATGTTTCCTGCACAAGATAGAAAATACTGTGACAAGTTGAAAACATGTCTCACCCCCTCCTCACCCTGACGCCTCTAGGCCTGGACAAAAGATCTCCATTTTCCTCTCTCTAAGGTCATGTCCTTGACTTTATCAAAGTTCGGTTCTTCTTTGCTTGTTGTTTCCTTAATCTGGTCTATCCACCGTTTTCTTGGCCTGCCTGCCGGCCTATTCTTTTTTGGTTTTCCAGCTGAAAATTCTTTTAACGTCTCTGTGGTCTGGCATTCTACACAAATGTCCGAACCATCTCAGTTGGTTTCTTTCAATCAGTGTCAATATAGGTTCGACAGACAACTTTTGGCGTATGACCTCGTTTCTGATTCTATCTAGTTTGGTGCCTCCAAAGATGAGTCGGAGCACCCTCATCTCAGTGGCCTGTACTCTGCTTTTCAGTTTTTTGGTTAGAGTCCAGATTTCACTCCCATAAAGTAGTACTGGCCAGCCTTAAGATGGTTGTGTAAATACAGGTTTTGACGTCCTTGGGAATGCTTTTCTCCTTCAGGAGAGGGTACAAAGCACACAAATTTTTCGTGAATTTTGTGATCCTGTTGTTAATTTCTTCTTCAATCGAGTTATCTGAGGTCATTTTGCTGCCTAGGTAATTAAAAGTGGTCGTTATTTTGAGGACATGGTTATTTATAGAAATGTTGCGGTAACTTCCTCCTTGCTTTCGACTCACTCTCATATACTCAGTCTTCTCGTAGCTTAGTTTTAGTCCAGCTGTGGTCAGTTCTTGATCCCATTGGGTCAAAACTCTTTGCAGCTTTTGTGTGCTGTTTCCCGTTTGTGCAATATCATCTGCATAGATCTATCCAAAGCGATCAATTTCGAAGTCTTTCCGTTCTACGTTTTGTATAGTACGGTTAAAATAGATGATGAAGAGGAGTGGATAGTGCCTCCAAGTGCAATACTGCACTGGTTTTCATAAGTACGTCTGATGGCTTTAAAGAGTCTGCTACTAATGCCGTTTTCTCCTATCACTTTCCACATTTTTCTCTCGGTATGCGATCAAACGCTTTTTATAAATCGAGGAAGCATATGTGTTGATCAATGAAGTATTCCCAGCTCTTCTCTAAGAAAAGTCTCAGTGCTGCTATCTGGTCAACTGTTCCCCTGCCGGGTCTAAACCCGCACTGGTTTTCACTGAGCAGGCTTTCTGCCTTTTGCCTCAGCCTTCTTTCAAGAATTCTTCCATACAGTTTGCCAATGTGGCTCATGAGGGATATACCCCTGTAGTTTATGCACTCAAGGGGATCTCCTTTGTTCTTAAAGATGGGGCAAATAACAGACTTATTCCATTCTGCCGGCGCTGTGCCTGTTTTCCATGCATGGTTGAAGAGGTCTAATAAAAGATTTTCAAGATAGAAAGATAGAAAATACTGTGACAAGTTGAAAACATGTAGCTGACTTATTCCGTGCATAGATGGTGTTTATTTATACGTTCGCGATAGCGCTGTCTTTTTATGCGACATCAACTGCAAAAAAAAAGTGTCATTTTCATTTCAATGGTTTGTTTGCACCGAACCTTATAGTATCGACTTTTGAGGTATAACATTTTCAGTTAATAAGGTGCCGTAGAAGTACCAGGTAACACACCATATACGTTACTCCCCAGGTGCAGTATAGTACCAGGTAGCGCACCTAATATGTAGTAACCAGTTGCTCTTGAGAACCATCATAAACTATATACTAACTTTATCATTTGTTTTGGTAGTGTCGAAACACCGCTGTCACTGGTCACAGCGTTTTGGCGGCTACCATACACATATGAAATCAAGCCTCATAAAACACTACAAATATTGGTCCTCAAATGTTTGAGGACCGGCCATAAGAAAGCAACTTCAACAACACCACCGTTGGTTTCCCAAGGTAGTGTAACCGTTAAGGTGGCAGGCGAGAGGACGCTCCAAATATTTGTTTCACTCTAACAGATGATTCGTTATGTCTATAAAATGAAACTTTATAGAGAGATGTCGAAGATCTTTCCTGATATGCAGACAGAGGTTTGTTGATATTGCTGCTGTTTTTTTTAGTAATGATTCTGGTAGTCGAGCCGCCGCAACAAGTGCATTCGGCCCATTTACCATACATCCAATTTGCACAATAGTAATTTTTTTTTAGATTCTGTCATCTTTACCCAGGGTAGCCCACCCATTGAGTTCCACGAACACATATCTTCGCTTCGCCAAATAAGGACGGGTTATCACGAAGAGTGCCTGTTTTTGTGACCTCATAAATCGATGATGCTATGATGGTCCTGTCCTATTGTGGATTTTCTGCATTATACCTACCTACCTACCTACCTAGTCCCTTGACCTCCAGGTCGTTGGGGGGGGGGGGGGGACAAGGTAAAAAACTAAACTACTAAAACTTACTAAACTATTATGTAAATGGACTTAATCGGTATGTAACAATAGTTCAAGACATAACATAGTTCCCTCCGTGAAACGGAGGGTTTGTTTTCACTGCTGTTCATATGTCAGAGGGACGATTGTCAGCATTATAACTAGAGAAGGCATAGATGAATTGTTTTGATATTTGGTATGTGGGTAGGAATTACGGTACGGCAGGGCGCTCTAGCGGCGTGTTAGGGTACTGTAGTGAACTTCCTGTTTTGATATTTTTGTTCGGGACTTGCTTGGGTGATGATTTTTCAGTGGTAGGTAGTTGTGTAAAAGCATAGTATGGTGTGTAAGTTTTGGCCCCCTAGCAGTTCCCCAGGGGCGGTGAAAGTAATTTTTGTGTTAAGTTTTGAGAAGGCTTAACGCAAGCAAGGGTTGATGGATCGTAATGACTGTAGGTATGCAGATAGCTTACGTATTGATGTACATAATTGCATGCTTGTTATGCAAATTAGGAGGTCATACATCAGACATATGGGATACACCATGTAGTGGACTGCATTGTGAAACAAAGAAATAGATATTGAACTTTTTATCACATCTCACTAGGGTCAATTCCACATTACCAAGATGGTATTTCTTGCTTTTTGTTTGAACATTTTCGAAATCTTTGTGACAATCTTATTGTGATAAGCAAGGTGATATAAGTAACTGTTAAGAACTATCTATTACATCTGTGTGACATTATAAATATTTCTACTGTATTCATACATATTAGAAACAATTCTATGACGCAAATTATTAGAGTTCGGCGACCTCGGTGTCACATTTACATTAAGGAATGTGTTCGTGGAACTTCAGTTTTAATTTTTTTCAAGCCATTTTTTTTTCTTTACATTCTTTTTTGTTGTAACTAGAGTATATCCCAAGTGACTTAACTGGTGTGGAAATTTCGTATATTTGTTAATTTCTGAATTTTCAACACCCTATCCATATAGCTTGTGTTTTCCTGAGGTTTTGTCCCACAACTTTGCGTGTGACAGTGCATCTATTTAATTTTCTTCCTACAATGTCTTTTTTCTGGTATTTCCATTGCAAATAGAAAGAGGATTGAGGATTACGGCAGCCTTGTCAAATTCCTCTGTGTAAGTTTAATTAAACCCGTTGTTACTGGCCGCACTTTTGCAGTTTGATTTTGGTTTATTTTTTTATCATTTTCGAATCGGTCCAACATCTGGTCCACTGTTTTACGTCGGTTTTACCGGATTGGTCCAACAAGAAAAAGCGGTATTGTACTGGTACACCGTACCGGTACCCACCCCCACTTCACTGCTTAACCTTTTCAGCCATGCTAATATCTAATGTCGTGTATAAATATATAGAATATGAGAATATGAGAAATGTGAACTCAAATTTTGGACTCTTGAAACCCCTTTCACGGTGTATTTTGTTATGATGCTGACTTTAACCGTTTTCTACTTTCAAATAGTATGAACTGAGTCTTAATTTCATTATGTGACAGACGAATAAATAATGTGTAATTTGGGTGATTTGGTATAGGGGAAGATTTTGCACTTAAGTACCACATTGTAGATCCATTGCACACGGGATCAAATGTACATCAAGTCTGTTTTGTTTTGCTAAAATCAGTTCCACTCAACCAACTTAACTCACTTTTAAAGACTGTATAAGGCCCTACGTCATTCGTTGCTATGGAGGTATATTGTCCTGACCACGGTTGCCATAGAAACATGCCAGGCAAATTCAAGGGGAAAAAATAACACTAGTGACTTTCTTCAAGTGTGATGTCATTTGTGGTGTTATGGTGCTTACAATGCATCATGGGTAAATTAAATCAAATTAGATTTGAGTTTTCTTGAAATCTAATTAAAACTACTCTTGCTGGGAAGTACAACAACTGCTTCTTGAACTGAAGACTTAAACACATTTTAAGTAACTGTATAAAACTATAGGGCTTCCCGTTGCCATGGACGTATTTTTCCTTGGCAACGTTTGCCATAGAAACACGCTAGACAGTTCTAAAAATTAGAAAATGAAACTCCCATGCTGCATGCGCATGCTTGTGACTTTTACTTTAGGTTTCATGATTTTGCCTTTATCTAAACATTTCAATACCAGTTCTTTAGATAGCATATACAATGAAATGGAACCCTACAGATTGACAATATTAGTAAAAATTTAAACTGCCCAAATCGTCACTTTTGCACAAACTGTATTAGCCCTTGGCAATAGCCTATGGCTAGTTGGGGAGCCCTGGCTGTCTGTAAACAGCCGAACGAATAAACAAATAAATAAATAAATAACTGTACTAGTCTTGATGACATATTTTGCACAATGTACTATGATAAAATTGTCAATTACATATTTTTCCAAGTTACAGCCTAATCACATAAAATACTGTGTCACGAAGCCAAAAATGTACATTTTTCTAAAAGACAATTGCGGAAAAGTGCGATAAAATAGATTTCAGTACAACAAAAAGGACAGTCGAAATTCTAAAGGAATGGATCTAGTTTACTGCAGTACCCACTTCTGTGTCATTTTGCCTACAAATCAAGGCGTTTTCAGGCAGAAATGTAGACAGCGGTTCTCTTCGGTACTAGTTGCCATGTAAAAAAAAGTTGCCTAGCAACAGTTGATATGTAAAAGCTGTTTTTTTTTTTTTCAATCATTCTTTATTACTTTTTGCAAAACAAACAACAAAAAGAAAGCATGGCAGCTACAGATACGTTAAACAAAGCACATGTAAAACCACAAAATAAAAGCAAAAACCAGTAACAACAGTTAACGTTAGTCCTAAACCCCTTTGCCCATATTCATTCAACAATATCACTATACATTTGTTTAAGATATGGTGCTGACAGAAAATAAGTTATTTAAGTTTCCCCACTTCCCCCTGTGTTTAAGCAGTTTGCCTTGCCGAATTGCTATGTTTTTTTCTAATTTATAAAAGTATGAAACAAAGGATATGAAAGCAGACAGATTCAGAGAATGCTTACGATTTTTAAAAACAAATATTTTGCCTAAAAGGAGGATAAGATTCGACAGAACCGGGCAACGATCACTAGAAATACCGAACATTATACTGAGAGCATTAATATGCAAATGAGTACCATTTATTATATTTCAGCCATACATAGTATGGTGAAATATATTGTATTCGTAATGTTTCTTTCTTTCTTTCTTTCTCCTGTCAAATCTTCAAAGTGATTCATCTCCGCCGTTCCTGGACCGAATGACCTGAAATTTGGCACAGGGGTAGAGTGGGCCAATACCTTGATGCTTTTTTCCCATTTTTTTCATATCTGCCTCTAAAATGATTTTATTGAGATTTTTTGGTCAATTTTAGACCAAAACTGTATATTTTGGCCCCTGTACCCTGGTATTACAACCAAATGAGCTGAAATTTGACAGAGATCTGCCTTGATAATGCCCCCATATAAATTCGATAACATTTTTGGTGTACAGTACAACAAAATGCTTATTTTTGCGATTTTTTGACCAATTTTTGACCAAAAAAGGACACTTTTGGCCCCTGTACCCTGGTATTACAACCAAATGAGCTGAAATTTGACAGAGATGTGCCTTGATAATGCCCTCATATAAATTCAATAACACTTTTGGTGTACAGTACAACAAAATGCTTATTTTTGCGATTTTTTTTACCAATTTTTTACCAAAAAAGGACACTTTTGGCTCCTATAATAGCGCAGGTGGCGAAATCNGCAACTCATGGAACTTTTTAGGAGATCCCGTGTCCCTTACGCATGATCAGGAAAGGCGACAATCTTCGAAGGGAAAAATTTACCGCAAGGAAAGCCAATTTTTGAATTTTCAGCGGATTTCTTTGGACATAGGAATGTTCAGAGGTCTCATAACTTTGACAAATTCTAGATAAAGTTCACCAAGACGTTGCAAATAGACATAAAAACCAAATGGTGAGTTGATAAAATTTCAACTTTGAGATGTACATCGCATGTATTTGTCCAAGTATTGACTTTTCCGGGTAGAGTGGTTAATTTCCAACAATTTAGCCAGGTTATGGGAGCCCTACTGACGACCATGACAAGCCGCGCGTCGCCCGGTGAATTCAGTTCAGCTGGCCCAAGTCCTGCCGTGACTACAAGTTACCGTGAAAAACAAACCCTGCTTTGTTCAACAATGTATTGTACCGGTAGTAACTGTTACATGTTCAATCTATCCGCAATAAGGTACCTGAACTGCATGCATTTTGCGAAGCTGTGCAACCAGACATTGTTGTTGGCACTGAGACGTGGCTGGACTCGTCAGTGGGCAGCAGCGAAATCTTTCCGGACACGTACAATGTGTTCAGGAGAGACAGAGCTGGCCGGGGAGGGGGTGTACTTGTTGCTGTAAAGAACAACATCATAGCAACCCACCACCCAGACCCGGACTGTCCCTGCGAGTTGACCTGGGTCCGGGTCCATCTGGCTAACAGTAAGTCCATCTACATAGGGGCCTACTATCGCCCCCCCTCAGCTGGTCATGATGATTTTGTAGCACTAGAAAGATCAGTGCTGCAAAAGCGGGCTAATAACAACAATGCCCACATCTGGCTAGCAGGTGACTTCAACCTGCCTGATGCGACCTGGAACCCTGAAGCTAATACCACCGCTTCCAATCCATCCACTCTCACTAGCAATTACATCAGCCTTGCCAATGACTGTGGTCTGGAACAAATGGTCTGTGAACCAACTCGTACTGTGGGGCAAACTCGAACACCCTGGATCTGTTTCTCACCACAAATTCCACCTTAGTGGAGAGAATCAAAATCTTACCCGGTCTCAGCGATCATGAACATCCCCCTGATTGATGTTTCAAGTAAAGCCCCAAAACATCAAACTCCAAAAGATCGGCTTCATATACCTTTTGGAAGAAAACTTAAAATCAATGCACCTCCAGCAGGATATGGCAACCATACAGTCCAAAATTTTTCAGACACAGCTTCAAAAAAAAAACTGCCTCAGAAAACTGGGA
>NC_049990.1:68504-69647 GCF_000003815.2 Branchiostoma floridae
GCAGTCTGACCTCGATGCGCTAACAGAATGGCAAAATCGTTGTCTCATGTCGTTCAACACCTCTAAATGTCACATCCTCCATATCACCCGTAAAAAGCACCCCATCATAACTCAGTACTCCCTCTGTGGAGAAGCCCTTACCGGTGTTAAGTCCCACCCCTATCTTGGAGTACAACTGTCCGACGATTTGCGGTGGGACACCCATATCAACCACGCCACTAGCAAAGCTGGTAAGGTCCTAGGAGTCATTCGGCGCAACTTGACCCATTGTCCATCTAGGGTCAAGGCCACTTGTTACAAAGCGCTGGTACGGCCTCACTTGGAATATAGTGCCATCGTCTGGGACCCGTACACCAACAAAGGGATACAGGCGGTGGAGGCCGTCCAGCGCAGGGCAGCCCGAGTGACCCTAAATGACTACCGGCAGACTAGCAGCGTGACACAAATGCTTTCAGACCTGCAGTGGCGCCCTCTCTCCGAAAGGAGGAGGAACGCCCGCCTCACCTTTTTCTATAAAGTAGTCAACAATAATATTAACATAGACGCCAGCAATATTCTGAAGCCTGCCCAAGGGCGCACCCGGGGTAGTCACGACTTCAAATATCAACACATATTTGCACGCACCGATATCTACAAACATTCTTTTTTCCCACGCACAATTCCCGAGTGGAATGCCCTGCCTGGCACGGTTGTAAGCGCTCCCAACGTTGAGCACTTCCGTGCCAGGCAGGCGGCCTGCCCGCCCTAACCCGGGAGCCTCAGCTCCCCCCCCCTACTTTTGCCCCTCGCGGGGTCATTTGGGGGTATCCTATGCAGATGCAGATGTACAAATCTTTTAAAACGTATAATATAGGCCCCTGTAAACAATATCATCATTGCCCTTATTCATTGCCGTTAATCTACAGATTATCAAATCTTATAGGAAACATTTACACCCCATCATGTATAATGTACTGTCCCTATAGTACCATTGTCCTGTAATCGTCTGGTATAGATAAGTCGTGCAGTCCTCTATTGCTCATCTATGACCATTGGGGTCACTTCCTGTGGGGACGGCGGGGCCCAAGCTCAACTGCACGCAGAATGACGTAATTCCTAAATATAAACCACTATTGCGAAATCACCACACTAAGCACACTAAAC
>NC_049990.1:70321-71312 GCF_000003815.2 Branchiostoma floridae
GTACCTCATTGTGCAACTAGCCCATGGTTTGCATTTATAGAACTCGATTATAGAAGGCATTCCCCAAGTTATCTAGAGATCAAAAATCATGACGATCCGTCAACCCTTCCCGTGTTATTACCCTCCAAAGGGATGATGCAATTGCGCACGCGCGTAAGACTTGGTGTAAATTCCGGGAATTTTTACCAAGGCCACAGCAAGTAAATTTTATGGATGACATCCTCTGCAGACTTAAAAATAGTGCGATAGGGCGAAAAAAACAAGATAGGTAAAAATAACAAGATGGCTACATTTTAAAAAATAGGCACCATAAAGTTGTGACGACTGTTGTAAAAAGAATTAAAGGGACAAAACATGGCATCAGAGCCAACAAGGCATTCATTCCCGTTTTTAAGACATGTACTGGTGTGGTAAAAGTGACACTAGTGTGGTAGACTGGCATCATCATCAAAGTTGGTAAGCACACTAATAGCTTCTATATATCCAATAAGTTCCACAACTACAGTCCTGGGTACCTCGCAAGTGTCACTTGTACAAGCACAATCATTAGCCTACAACACCATATATTTGCTCATTTTGGTACTTTATCCCACTCCAATTATTCCACTCCAAAGGGATGATGCAACTACATAGGCGCGGAAAAAATCCTGTAGAATTCCGGACAATTTTGCCAGTCGGACGTATCATATACTGTTAGGCTAGCCCCTGAGATGTCTATAAAAACATCCTCAAACCACCACACCCTCACCCATTTCACGAAGGTTGAGTTCTGCGAACGCTTGTTGTACTTGTAGAAGTGACACTTGCAAGGTACCCAGGACTGTAGTTGTACAAATGAAACTTATCGGGTAGAGTCGATTCCATATTCCAAGTGTTTCTTGCCTTTTGTTCTAACAATTTGGAAATCTTTGTAACAATCTAACTGTGATAAGTAACTGTTTAGAACTATTTACAACATCTATATGACGTTCTAAATGTTTCTATAGTATTC
>NC_049990.1:71485-74658 GCF_000003815.2 Branchiostoma floridae
ATTATGTCTGTCTGCCACACTTCTCACAAAAGACTCACCAGTGTATACTAAAGAAAGTCTAAACATACAAGAGCCAAACAAAGGACCAAGCTTAGCAGCTTTGTTTATGGGGTCAATAAAAGTTTTTATGGAGGGAAAAAATGACACAAAATGTTGGAACATGTTGGAACAATAACAAAAACACATAGATGTTTGAAAATTGTTCTAAATAAAGAGATAATGATATCATTACTTTCCCAAATGTTGTTACAAATACAAAAAGGTTCAAACATGTTTAAACTTTCATTTTGAAATGTTTGAACAATTTTGAACTTTAGTGACTGAAATGTTCTTTTACTCAAAATAGTTCAAACTTATTACAAATGTTATTTCAAAACCATCTCGGTGACTTGGAATTGACTCTAGTTGTAAAAGTGACACCAAAATGGAAGCTATGAGTGTGGTTAACAACTTTGTTGGTGATGCCAGTTTTCCACACTAGTGTCACTTTTACCACACCAGTACATATCTTGAATACACAAATAAATGCCTTGTTGGCTCTGACACCATGTTTTGTCCCTTTCATTCTTGTTACAACATTCATCGCAACTTTATGGTGCCTATTTTTGAAAATGCAGCCATCTTTTTTTCCACCAATCTTTTTTTTCGCCCTATCGCACTATTTTTGCAGTCTGCAGAGGATGTCATCCACAAAATTTACTTCCTGTGGCCTAATTATAAGCTAGAATTAATTTCTACGGGTTCTGAAAACGACGTCTAGAAAGGAGTGTTAACTGCGCCGATTGAAGGTTTTTATACACGAACGGAGTCAATCTAGAAAATTGCCAGGTGCGTCTTGTTACCTGAAGTAGGGATACTGCAGAGTGTTGAAAGTTATAGATCACAAGATAGAAAAAGTTCTAAAATACCGATATAAGGTACATGTACAGAGGACTTGTGGAGCGTTTAAAAAAGGCCGTTCAAACAGAAATAGTAACTTTAATTAGCCTGAAAATTATCGGGCTGGAAAATCGGTAGTTTCGTGTTTTTTAAAGTCATGAACACTATAGAAAGCTATGAAGACTTGTTGTTAGCATAAAATGAACAATTCTAGTATATCATTTTAAGCTGTGACTTCTACGCCTTTTTAACTTAAAAACGACGCATTAACCGGAATATTGCAATGGACTGCGCCGAATGACTTTCCCCGAATGACGTATACATGGATTTTCGATAGATGAGCGTTGTTTTCAAAGTTAGGGACGCTGGAGAAAAATCCATGATTCTAGTATGCCATTATTCGCCTACGTGTAATTCGTAAAGCGTTTAAACGGCGTCCAAACACAAATATTGACCGCGCCTGTCGAAGGGTAAGGTACACTTTAAAGGTACAAAAGTAGTTTGTCTACATGTGGTATCCATCGCACTAACGAAAACTTGGGAAATGGTATTAGGCCACAGCAAGTACATTTTATGGATGACATCCTCTGCAAACGGCAAAAATAGTGAGATAGGGCGAAAAAAAAACAAGATGGGTAAAAGAAAAGATGGCTAAATTTTCCAAATATACGCAATAAACGTAAAAGTTGAAGAATTGAATTGACGAAACATGGTATCAAAGTCTACAGGACATTTATTTCTGTATTCAAGACGTGAACTATTGTAGTAAAGGTGACACTAGTGTGGTAGACTGGTATCGCTTACCAACATGGCAACTACACTCATGGCTTCCATATCGGGGCCAGTTTTACAACTACCAAACTAAATTTGTAGTTTCAGCTCTATAACTACAGTCATGGCTGCCTGACCAGTGTCACTTCTACAAGTACAACCATTAGTCTATAAAGCAACATATTTGCCCATTTTAGTACTTTCTCGTCATGTTTACCATCTGCGAAGGAAAAAGAAATTCTTGTTTTTTTTCTGAATTCAGGCAAAATGTCATGCGCGCGCTGATGTCATCCATAAAATTCACTTGCTGTGGCCTAAAAGATAAGTTGTAGGACTATGTGTTGACCAAACGTGCCATAATACGGGACAGCGCTGTTTCTTTATCGTTCTGTTCTACAATGAACCAAGTCCAAGTTGTTTGAGGAACGTGTCACTAATACTCAGCGTGGGGATTTCTGAGGCAGACAAAAGTCTGAGTAACTTATTTGATACCTTTCCTTTCCTACAAAGGACAACGGAAACAAATATTGACTTAATGTTTCTGTTGACGCACAATTCAGTGTTTACTGCAATGCCGTTTTTATACATGTTTTTGCCAATAAATCAATTACTACTACTCTTCTTCGGCTCTTTTCGTCACGGGAGACGGTCAACAGCTCAGTCTGGGCCTCAGTCAGTTACTGGCTACTGGTTACAGTTCTCGCCTGGCAGTGCCTCTGATTACTTATAAATCTAATCTTGGCACGGCAACTACTACTTCTACTAAAATAACCTTCTTTCTTAAGATAAGATAAGATAGCCTGTTTTTGCTTGTGTTGGTGACATTATTAATGTATTGATTTAGGAAAATGAGGACCTTATTTACATAAGCAGTGAGAAGAACAGATCAGTTGTAATGGTTAGAATCATTTGGCGAAGGTCTTGGGTCAGAACTAACGATAGTGATAAACATGTGCCTGCATCCAAGTCCGTATGAGTCAAAATCATTAATTATGGCGTGTTATGGCAGTTGTCAGCCTCTGTCTATACATTCAAGAAAATGTCTTCGTAATGCTCAAGTTTTACATTTTTTTTAAGAAGAAGACCTGGAATAAATGAATGCTATATTTACACCGGAAAATCCCATTGTTTTTCTTATAGGAGGAAGAACCATGGGTAACGCATTGGGATATCTGAAATGGATGTGGAGCTACAACCAGGCGTTCGCACCTGATCGCCATGAAGATTTCGTGGAGACAAACATCGGATTTCCGTGTCGCGTGGTGACCGGGAACAAGGCCGTGCAGTCCGTCTTCGATATCGATCTTTTCAGAAAGGAGGAATTTTGCTTTGGCCCAGTAGAAGTCCGGAAGGACTTTACGGACGGGGTCTGCCCAAGCATCACGTCCAACGGAAAAATCCACGAGAGAAAGAAGGCGCTGATGATGGATGTCATCTCTGAGGCTTACAAAGAGATCCCGGCCTCGACAGCAGATGCCGTGCTATCTAGCATCGCCAGCTGGGGCAGTAGACCGACCGACTCG
>NC_049990.1:74758-76660 GCF_000003815.2 Branchiostoma floridae
ATTTCTCCCCTTTGTTTTTGTATAAGGAGACAATAACAGCATCGCGCAGGTCTTGTGGCACGACACCTCTTTCCCAGCATGTGGCAAACAGTCCAGTGAGCCTTTCAAGGAGTGCATCCCACCGAGTTTGTAAACCTCTGCTGGGATTCCATCCACTCCAGGTGCCTTGTGACACTTCAGTTTTGAGATGGCTTTCTTCACCTCCTCCTGCGTTGGGGGGTTGTCCAGCTCTGTTCTCACCTCATGTTGTGGTATTTTCCGGATGGACTCATCCTCCACTCGGCGTTTGTCCCCAAAGAGGTCGCCATAGTGCTCAGTCCACCGGTGGAGGACGGCTGCTTTATCAGTGAGGAGTTTCATACCATCTGATGATCGCAAAGGAGCCTGGATCCGGTGAGTAGGTCCATAAATGGCACGCAGTGCTTCATAGAAGGCCCGAGCATTACCTATGTCTGCAAAGTACTGTATTTTCTCCGCCATGTCGGTCCACCATTTGTTCTGCATCTCTCGTAGCTTGCGCTGAAGCGTGTTGCAAGCTTCCCTGTATGCAGCTTTGGTTGGCGGATCATCTGGTTTGGACAAAGTTCTCTGATAGCAAGAGCGCTTGGATTGGAGGAGAGCATCAATCGAGGAGTCGTTTTCATCAAACCAGTCCCTGTTCTTTCTGGATGAGTTCCCTACTACCTCTGCAGCTGTTTCCTGGAGAACGGTTTTCAACTGCTGCCACTGGTTTTCAGGGTCCTCCGTCTGCCATTTATCCTCGTCTCTGTTCAGACGTTCACTCAACTTGTCCTGGAATTTCTCCTTCAGACCGTGCAACCTGTCTACTTGCAATCTTTTCATCTGTGGTCCTTTTCTCTTCACTGGTGGCTTGATGGAAAACCGGAGTCTGGCTCTTACCATTCTGTGATCTGTGTAGCAGTCGGCACTGGGCATGACACGTGTGTGTAGTACATCTGCTATGTCCCTCTGTCGCACCAGGATGTAGTCCAACAAGTGCCAATGTTTTGACCGTGGGTGTCTCCACGTCGTCTTAAAGCGGGCTTTCTGTTGAAACAAGGTGTTGGTGATGCTCAGTCCCCTTTCTGCACAGAGCTCTAGAAGCAGCCTCCCGTTGTCGTTGCAGTTTCCGACCCCGTGTCGTCCAAGGGCTCCTGGCCATACCTCGTGGTCCCTGCCCACTCTAGCGTTAAAGTCACCCAAAACCAGTATCTTATCTGCTTCGTTCACATTTGCCAGGAGAGATCTCAGCTCCGTGTAAAATGTTTCTTTGGTAGCAGGGTCTGCCTGGAGAGTAGGGGCATAGACACTGATGAGTGTAACGGACTGGTTGTCCTGCAGTGGAAGCCGGAGAGACATCAGACGGTCAGAGTGCCCAACTGGAAGGTTCTGTAGTTTGTTGGCAATACTGTTCTTTATCATGAAGCCTACTCCAGACAGCCTGCGTTCGTCACGTCCTTTCCCAGACCAATATAGGGTGTAGCCCGCCCCGTGTTCTGTCAGTGAACCCTGTTCTGCGAACCGCACTTCACTAATGGCTGCAATGTCTATGTCCAGCTTAGCAAGCTCTCTGGCTACAAGAGCTGTGCGCCTCTGAGGTCTGTCACTTTCATCACTGTCCTGCATCGTGCGTACGTTCCAGCACGCAACCTTCAACATACTTGATTTCTGGACTCTTGATTTCTTCATACTTCCTTCTTTCTTACCGCTGGTATGAGATGCCCGTTGGCCACGGCGAACCAACCAGGTGTGTGTGAGACAAGCGGTTTTTAAGCCACCTTTTCTAGGCTCGTCTCCATCTGGAGCAAGCAGCGCTATCCCTGAAGAGGGCTGCTTGGTCGCTCGAGGCGCTGCCGAATGTTGCTGTTGCCTCAGTCAGCAAACAAGCGACCCATGTTCCCG
>NC_049990.1:76760-79446 GCF_000003815.2 Branchiostoma floridae
TCCTTCCCGCCTGCGCTGCGTGGGTTTATAGTGAAGGTTGGTTCGCGCAGCCAGCTTCTGCTGACACCAACTCCACTCCTTAGGCTCCGCATCCTTCTACAGTGGCTCAGTAGACTGAGACGGCTGTGGCGACCTCGGAGCTGTAGGTTTTAAGGACTGTCCTTGTCCGTGTCCCCTCGACGTGGTTTGGCCCGCCTGCTGAAGCGGTGTACCGGGGTGTGGCGCTTGGAGCCAGCACGTGAGAGTTAGAGGATGAGTGAAGGCCGAGGTGTATGTCCACCCTACTGATGGTCGTTCGGGTGCAGCAGACATCAACCAAGTGACTGTCCTTCTACTCAGAGCCCCATACATACTATTTAGCATTTAAAACCGGTGCAATAGCCAAAAAGAGCGCTGGCCTTGCAGTCGGCAGGTTGTGAGCTCTATCCCTGATCTGTGTCTGTCTGTGTCTGTCTGTTTGCGTCTGCCTGAGTCTGTGTGTCTGTCTGTATCTTGTTCGGAACGCAACCTCCCCAGAGAAGAGTATTTCACTAATATAGCCAACATTAGCGGGTGTATTTCATGCAGGTATATATGTAACTGAGGTCCAATAGCGTGAACATCGTGTTGGCAGTTATTTAGCTTCCACTGCAAATGTTGAACCTCACTGACCTCTAGCGATAAATCTTTCAAGTGCAGCTTTGGGAACGCTGACCTTTTCAACATGAATGTCTGCCCTATCGGCACCCCCTTTACAAAAATCCTGCAGACCAATGCGCATGATCTTTGCCCCATTTCTACACAAAATCCTTAAAGATTTTGGAATGCACGAAATCATGACTCTTTCATAGACATACTGAAATCCAGCGATTTAGAACTATGCTCCTACAATGCTTCAGGCACACAGCTCACAGGCCTTAGAGGTACCCTTCCCTATGAAAAGTAATGGTGTGTCCCTGTCACCTCCCAGAAATTTACATTCCAAGCATTTTCCGCTTCATGAAGTCCATTCATACTTGGATGGGACCACAATAAAAACCAACAGCCACAAAGTGAACACTTTTGGAACATGTATTTTAGGGAACTTTTACATTACTGTATACAATCCATTAGAGTCGATGTATCAACACAAAACTAATACTACTAATGTATTTACAAAATAGACATCTTTCAAAGGAACAGAGATTTTATCAGCAGAAATCTCAAGTCCAAAAAGTCAAATTTTCACTATGGGATGTTTACAAGTACCACATTATGATAAGCACTTTTAGAGAAACATTATATCCCCTCTAGATAAAAGTGAACAAGCTATTTTATCAAAAACACAATTAATTCACCAGCAATATATGTTTCATATTATCATTGACCTTCTTATAAAACTTTCACCCCGCTCGATGAAGTTGCTCTGGTGAAGGTGACAAGTTTTCACCAAAACGATGTAAGTAAAACTAAGGCTTTGTAAAACAACCCTCTTAATTCGTCCCATTTATCCTTGATGGTGCGTTTCATGAACAGACGCACATCCTAGGCGTCTCCACATTCTAGGCGTCTCCACATCCTAGGCGTGTCCACGTCGCCATAAGGAGGCTCACATCCACCAGGACTCAGTCACACGTGATCAACTGTTGATAGGCATGAGTAATAGGTACTAAGTTATACTAACAAACAACATAAGGCATGGAGACTATTAGAGTATGAATATATATATATATATATATATATATATATATATATATATATATATATATAGGGATAGTAATAGATGTGTAAAGATTTCTTTCTTTAATTGTCGACATAGGTACACAATACAGTGACCAATCGAAACACTTTCATGAGGAGAAGAACGAGATAAAGCATAAAATGCATATTCTAGTCCCTCCTCTACTATACTTATCAAGATGTATTACGACATGTTACAGAAAAGACAAAAGTTTCCGACATTTTTTCAAGTTTCATTGCACTGGGCAAATTTAAATGTAACCTATTCTTCTATTGTTCGTGACAGAAAAGCCAGGCGCTATAAACAGTTTCGTCAGGGTGGCTAAAACCTGGAGGCACCTCGCGTTATCTGGCCCCCCACCGGGACATATCTGTTGCTTCACAGCCCAACAGCGCCTGCACACCGACGGGCATCGGCGCGATACGTTGTGACCATAACCCCGCGATACGTTGCTACCCAGAGAACATGCTAAAATCTAAAGCCTTTTCAAAACTTACGTCAATGATGTCATCAAAGTTGGATGGAAAAATCTCTTTCAACACGTTGGGATGTTGCAACCAGAATGACTTGATTTTGACTTCCCTGTCAGGCTTCCCCAAACGAGCTGCGTACGTTCCCGTCCACACCGGCGGCTCCTCGAGGTCCCACCCAAAGAAGGTGTTGAGAATGGCGATGCTACCTTTGATCACCGACAGCCCGACGTCTTTCCCCGGGCACATGTGGTTGCTGGGCGCGGGTGTGTCGATGAGTCGCCCGTGAAAGATAACGTGGTGTTCCCTACGAGCTTTACCCTCAGGGCCGAGAAACCTGCGCCACACGAAGTCGTCTGGTTTGTCGAAAACAGCAGGGTCCCTCAATGCCCAGTAGGAACTTGCATACACACGTTCGCCAGCTTTAATCTGGAAATAAGGGCAAGGAAACGTGTAATATATATAGCTTGGCGATAGGTGAACTACGTTACAAAATCACAAGCTTTTGGCCAAATGG
>NC_049990.1:79546-83185 GCF_000003815.2 Branchiostoma floridae
TCAACCTTCTGTGGCCCACTCTCTGTTGAGTACTGGACAGTCGCTGGGCGTGTAGCAATGGTGCTCCAGAAATCCGGGCTTGGACTGGCCCGCAGGACTTCCAACACGAAGCTTTCTGTTTTCGGCATCTCCGCCAGAGCCTCGCCGGTCAGGCCTCCGTGTTTCTTCAGAGCGGCAAGCGCCTCCTCCCGTAGCTCCTCCCGGTCTTCTGCGCGGATGGTGTCCAAGCGGGCGAAGGATGCGACCAGGTTTGCTGCCATGCCGACAACTGCGTTGAACGTTGCCATAAAGAGCAGCTGCGCCGTTGTGTCTGTCTTATCGAACCCATGTGATTTGCCGAGATCCATCAGTTGCAGGTACCTTTGAATAAAAAAAACGAATGAAAGAAGCGTCGATGTAGGTTAGACATCCAGGTAATAAGATACACCAAAAAGTAGTTACTCAAGCAACTGGATATGGTTTTGAAACGGTCAGATGTTTCGGATAGTATCCACTATCTTTCGTCAGTGACACTGAAGTGATCTGGAAGAAGCAGGTCTTTTATACTCCTAACTATGAATGAAGACAATTTCAGATGTCCAATAGGAAACGCTGTTAGACAATTCAGACAGAAGACAATTTGGATTCCAAAGAAAACAGCGATATGAAACATGAAAGTTGGTAATTGTGTACTTTGCTTGTGAACAAATCGACTTAAAGGCGTGTCCTCGCTAGAAATCTACTGGTTGTGTTTCAGGGTCTAAATAGGGTATTTGAACAAACTACTAGACAATTAGATGAACTGCATGGCAGCTTTCACGACAGAAGAATAAAAACGAAGAAAAAACAGTAGAACAACAGCAAACAACATGGTTTTCCCTATCGAGAAACAAATAGATTTGTAAAAAAATCTGATAAAGACAAAGTCGAACGGTAAGCCGTAATCACCTACCTCTCTGATGTCCTCATTTTCTCGAGGATGTTTGCCATTGCCCGACGCCCCTCAATTCGCTTATTTCCCTCCAACAACGCCAACAATGTTGCCAGGAAGCTGTCTGGTTTTAATTCAATCATACCACTCATATAGACCTCGATTTCCTCAGCATTGAAATGTGTTGTTTTCCCGAAGATGGTGGGAAGGAGAGCTCCCGCCGACACTGCAAACAGCTTTGATTCGAAGTCGGTCGGTCTGCGTCCCCAGCTGGCTATGCTAGATAGCACGGCGTTTGCTGTCGAGGCCGGGATCTCTTTGTAAGCCTCAGCGATGACATCCATCATCAGCGCCTTCCTTCTCTCGTGGATTTTTCCGTTGGACGTGATGCTTGGACAGACCCCGTCCGTAAAGTCCTGCCGGACTTCTACTGGGCCAAAACAAAATTCCTCCTTTCTGAAAAGGTCGATATCAAACACAGACTGCACGGCCTTGTTCCCGGTCACCACGCGACACGGAAATCCGATGTTTGTCTCCACGAAATCTTCATGGCGATCAGGTGAGAACACCTGATTGTAGCTCCTCAGCCATTTCAGATATCCCAATGCGTTACCCATGGTTCTTCCTCCTATAAGAAAGACAATGGGATTTTTCCGGTGTAAATATAACATTCAACTATTCCAGGTCTTCTTCTTGTCCTACACACAAGACCTCCTGCAAAATGTAAAACTTGAGCATTACGAAGACATTTTCTAGAATGTATAGACAGAGGCTGACAACTGCCACAACACGCCATAATTAATGATTTTGACTCATGCGGACTTGGATGCAGGCACAAGTTTTAACGGGGCCTAATTAAGATAGCTCTCATGTCCTTGACCCTACGTATTGAAAGAGCGAGAAAAGCATTTAATTCGCCTTGCTATCAAAGGCGGTTGCTAGGGGAGCCAGCACCCACTTCGCTGGGGGTCTTCAATGAGAGAGAGAAATGGTTTATTGGATTAAAAAACTGTTGCAGCCTAACGGCTGAATTGCAATTTTGTACAATGATCACAAATTTCACATATACGTATATATACACTATATATATATATACAACATATCAAATACGCTATACTGACATGTCCGATTCCTTTAAAAAACACTACAAGTTTTCATTGAGGAGTCTGACGCAATAGGGGAGAGTGCTGTTACTCAACCGGGACGTCCTACATTTGAAACTGGTGTAGCTGGCATTATTTCTTAAAGTTCTGTTGTGGACATCCCCCCGCCACAATGGGAGCCATGAACTGTATCTGCTAGAGTTCGCAAGAGATTGCGCATATCTAAGACATAGAATGTCCCTTCTAGAGTCCAGACGACTGAGTCCTGTTGTGCGCAGAGCAGACTCATAGCTGACGTAATCTGGTCCCAGTATGATCCTCAGGGCTCTCTTCTGGACGCGCTCAATCTTCGCTGATAGATCTCTGGACAGTCCCGGGTGCCAGACGACGCATGCGTACTCCGAGGCCGATGTGACTTACCCCTATGAGTCTGACGGCATTCCAGCTCATTCTTGCTGTCGTGTGAAGGGGGCTTAGCAGATTCCGTAATTATCCTGGTCTTATGATTTCTGACCGTTTTTCTCATCCAATAATGGATTTGAGTTTATGTGTAAATACACTTGACGTGGCACGGTCATGCGTGAGTGGGGGGTTTATGACGGTTTTCATTTTTCCATGAACATCCCGCCACCGTGTGTACAAAACCGTGTAGTGTTTGCAAGTTTACCAATAAACACCATAAAGCCAAGGTGTGTAAATGAAGTTTCAGGGCCCAATATATCACCATGATAACTTCGTCAACACAAAAATTTAAGTCAATATTTGCTTCCGTTGTCCTTTGTAGGAAAGGAAAGGTATATCAAATAAGTTACTCTGACTTTTGTATACCTCAGAAAGCCCCACGCTGAGTATTAGTGACAGAAGGACACGTTCCTCAAACAACTTGGACTTGGTTCATTGTAGAACAGAATGATAAAGAAACAGCGCTGTCCCGTATTATGGCACGTTTGGTCAACACATTGTCCTACAACTTATCTTTTACTTGGACGATATTGTGCATAATGCCACATGATTTTAAAATTAGTAAGTTTAGTTGTAAATTAGAAGCTAACTTTGATATCTTTTATAGTTAATGTCCGTACTGCAGTTCAACGCATGACTATGTATATGTGTTGCTACTGACGTGACAATGTGAATTATATGTACTTTGTACTAAAAAAACAGTACTACTTGTTTTGTCAGTGTTCGTTGATTGGTGTATTACGCCAAAGGATGGTTATACCTGGTATACACATAGGCCACAGCAAGTAAATTTTGTGGATGACATCCTCTGCAGACTGCAAAAATAGTGCGATAGGGCGAAAAAAAACAAGATGGGTGAAAAAAACAAGATGGCTACATTTTCAAAAATAGGCACCATAAAGTTGTGATGAATGTTGTAACAAAAATTAAGGGACAAAACATGGTATCAGAGCCAACAAGGCATTTATTTCTGTATTCAAGACATGGTGTGGTAAAAGTTACACTAGTGTGGAAGACTGGCATCACCAACAAAGTTGTTAACCACACTCATAGCTTCCATATTGGTGTCACTTTTACAACTATCAAACACGTTTCGATTTCATTTGTGCAACTACAGTGCCTGGGTACCTTGCAAGTGTCACTTCTACAAGTACAATAGTGGTA
>NC_049990.1:83285-88992 GCF_000003815.2 Branchiostoma floridae
GTGTGAGATAGCGGGCTACAGTTGAATACAATATCGTACAGCTCCATACATACATTTCATCTCAGCCTATTTATCAACTTTCATTTAAAAAAGGTTTGTCAGTCGAAACCCATGATAACTATTTTTACATGTGATAACGGTCGTTACAATTCTATTACAGTATTCTACCAGTTTACTAAAGAATTAAAGAGCTAGAACGCCTCTATCTTACCCCCCCCCCCCCCATCTCATTTGTCCAGTAATTGACCGACTATGCTGTATGGCGTTATCCTACACGTCGTACCAATTAGAGGTAAAAGAAGGAGTTGGCGTAAAGCTCACAAACGATTTGCATGACTGCACATTTCACAAATTACTTGTTGCATGTTTGACAAGAACAAAGAACAGTTAGACTTTTTATACATGTGTAATTGATACTGTTGAAGGACGCCAACGCCAACGTAAACCCACGCTAACTTTAAGGTAATGGAAATTGGCTTTGATAACTATGACCCCGCAAACTGCATATTTTGTCAGAACACAAAGTGACCCGTTATTTAGTTATTCAGACAAGCCAAGCTGGACAAAACATCAGGAAATGATGTTTGTTCAAATCACACATGTTGTTCATGAATCACCAACCGGGCTTTCAGTAACAGCGGAAAGGTTCAAACCGGCGGCCTTTGAAGTATACAAAGAAAATGTCATTTCCTGTACGTGTGGGGCCAGAGTGGTTCAGAGTTATTGACGTTTGATAGAGTGGGTTAGCGTTGGCGTCCTTCAACTGTACAGATAAAGCTTTTTAACAACACGTCATCCATAAAACGTAACGCCAGTCCAGCCCTCTACACCAGTTTGTTAAGCAAGGTTGGATACAAATGGCAGTCAATGACCCTTTCTTGTTTTTTTACAAAGTCAGACAATCTGTAAAGCGTCACAAAAATGGTAATTTCTAGTCTTATACGTGAATAATATACCCGTGGCACCCATCGTACCCGTGGTGGTAACGTTTGTTACTGAATTTGGCAACAGACATAAACCACCTCACACAGCCTCCAAGATCAGTGACGGGAGCGATCTGACGTAATCGGTTAGACGGCCTGTGTACCTAGTTTCGCCTGCCGAACAATCATTCTGGGAAATGAATTGTTACATTTTTTGCTACTATTTGATTCTTCGTGTCTTCTCAGGCGATAGCCCTTTTTCAGGGGGTGAAATCCCACCCGTGTCTATAATAATCTTCCAAACCATCAACCAGTATGAATGTTGTAGTGCATTTTATAAAACATTACAGGGGTTGTGTAAAAACAAAGGATATGTGGTATTGTGATATTGTCTATAATTTGCTCCATATCAAGACGTTAAATCAGACGACAGCATATTTTACATTTCAATGAGAACGAGCCATTTTTGTCAGAAATGTCCGCAGACGATAATTAACCCAAGTAACGAATTTTCGTTTAGTTTTTGGATTTGGTAGGTAGCTTGGCAAAGATGTACAATATGAAATGCAAAGTATGGTAAATAGAAAAAATGCATAATTAATGAGATCATTATCAAAGCAGTTTTTTCAATCTATTTCAATTTCTTGTCTCGGGCATGATATGGTCATGAAGTTTGAGTTGCAGGACAACATGGGGCAGGTTTGAGCCCTCTAGCATTCTCTTTTAGAACTGCAGGGGTATTTTTGAAAACAGTCCAAAGACGATAACCGAAGAAAGGAACGACGGATTTGCATCATAAGCATGCCAGTAGCTTGGGTAAAGATGTTACATATCATTATACAAATAAAGGATTTTGTCATTAATCATGCAAAGATTCTCTTAATCTTATAATTTTCCGTCTATCATAGTCTTTTTTTACTCATAATTTTGAAATTTCCTTTCTTGATTTTGCAAAGTAATATCTGATTCACATAATTTTTATCTAACCATATCAAACATTACTTCAGCTTTCTGCCTGAAACTAACCGAGAATGAGAATGAGGCTGATCTATTTGCTGGTTCATGCAGTTCCAAAAAAAGCCGCTAGGGACCCAAATCCACCCCACTTACTCTGTGCCATAAGATCTATCTGCCACACAAAAATTCTCTAGCATATTTTCAGAAATCAATATGTCACCAACGGAAGTCCTGCCTGCTACTAAATGATACCAATAGGGGGCAAAAAATCTAATCATAGCCATTTCCAGGTCTCATCGAGACTTTACCACATTCCACAAAATTAACAAAATCCATCAATGCCCGCAAAAGCTATGGTATGACAGATGCACACACATATAAACAAAAGCTACCAAAATAACCCTCTAGCCTTATAGCAAAGGTAATTGAGTAATCGTTACATTCAGCTGTGTACCGTGTAGGTGATTTTAAACAAAGGCATAACAAACCGTCACGCTACTCTTAGCGGTAACGCGAGTCAAGGCGTGTTTGCCAATGTAGCTCTCGATTCCTTAGAAAATGCCGCCTCAGGTTACAGTACACTAAGGTCAAAAGCACACAGACAATGGGGGAGTAATTACCCCGCATTCTTCCCCAGACCAACTCTTTTGGTTACCGTTTCGCAGACGTTTATGCGCATTTCCCTTCAGTTGGTCTCCATAGCAACCTGCTCATTAGAGCGTAGTGCGTACGCATACAGTAGACTCTGCTACCAAAGGCACTTGCATGTTCACCATGACAGACGCCTTTGTAAGCTGATAGGTTCAAAGGTGTTTTCTACTTGTATCGTATTTGAAAGAGTCAGCCGCTCCCATATATACACTCTACATCACTGCAATGTTCACACAGCTATCACATGTCCACACACACAATTCCCGCCTCAGGGCACAAGGCGGTCTTCAGTTGCTGAAGACTAAACTGAAATACAGAAGACGAGCCTTTTTATCGTCTCTGGCGGCACTGTGGAACTCACTGCCACAACATATCAAAGCAGCCAGAACGCAGGCAATTTTCAAAAAGCTTTGTGCACTTAACATTGATATGCAAATTCAATCCTGAACTTCTTTTTGTTATGTTCCTATGTTATCTCACGTTAAGGTTAAACTTTTTTACTCGTTTGGCAGTATGATTTTATGTTATTTAAGTTAAATATGGTTTTGTACAATATTTATGTTTATGTTACTTAAGTAATTTCGTTTCATAGAACTTTATGTATGATTATGTTATTGAAGTTAATTTAGTTTTGTTGATTTTTATGTATGACTTATGTTCGGGGTTCCCCCCAAGGGGGCTTTGAAACAAGCCGTCAGGCGATATGCTATCACCCTGGTTAAATAAAAAAATAAACAAACTACAAAAAAAAGTTCCGAAAAATACTTTTCGCCATATGCCATATTTTTGAGCCGTGTTGATTGCATGGATGGATCGATAGTTCAATGCAAACTGTTAACCCAGCCCTTCCAACGGCCCTTGAAGGCTTAGTTAGACAATGGTACATTCGAGCCGACTTTTAAAACTCTCTTTTAGGTGTGTGTTACCATATGTACATGTGGTTCAGTGTATCAAATCTACGCTCTTAGCTCACTATGTTTATCATAAACAAATATATATCACAAATAGGAACCTATTTTATCCTAAAGAACAATACATATTGATTGTGTGTCAAAAAAGTTTTCCAACATGTTTATTGTGCCAATACTTCATCTGACATAGATTATGTTAATGAGGTAAATTTCATGAGGAAAATGAGAAAAATGAGGAAAAAGACAAGTCTCGGAGGATGACTTATTTGCCTTGTTTAGAGCATGCCTGTGTCTCTACAAGTAAAAGTCAGGGGGAGGAGGTTGTGTAGTTTTCCTAAACGATGAATTCTATCGGGTGAATTTTCATTCAATGTTACAATTTTCTGTAAGATTCTGAAATGTGCCTTGTTCTTCTATGTCCTATATATTGTCAAGTAAAAGTAAGCGTTGTAAATATGAGGTATGCAGCATAGAATATGCATGCACAGAAGAACAAGCTAAGGTTTCAACTTACCGTTGTAGCTCTCAAACCTGGTGTAGAATATGGCGGCCCGTCGTGTCTACCTGTGGCTTGTGTTTGAAGGAGTGAATGGGCGGACAAGCAACCTCCCGATCTTGGCCCGACAAAAGATCCTTTGTTCATGCATGAAACCCAGTCGCTTTACACTAATCATGTGAAGCCATGCTGACGGATGCATGGTCACGGCGTGACGCGGCCTGCCTGAAACTTGATTGACGTAACAAAAGGGGTCCGGAAGTTGCTTCAAGATGTTGTTTGAACTTCAGACCAAGCCCACCCTAAACCAAACCAAACCCTTCCTTTACCGCCACATGCCCGTAGCCGGGGGGTGGGGGGGTTCGGAAGAATACGCTGAAAGGTCCGCTATTTGAGGTGCACAATGATTGGACCGAAAAGTATGACGTCACTCCCCCTATAAATAAGAGATGCGCGCAGGAATATATCATTCTTCTGTGTGTTGGCCCTCCGGCTCGTCTGATGCCAGCAGCGTGCGTCCTTCATCGTCCCAGCGCAGAAAACTTGCCGGGAAAAGGCCACGTCGTTGCCGGGAAGAGGCCACGAGAATGCCGGCGGGAGACTCGCTGCTACACGATACGAGTGCCGCAGCTCAAGCTCGTGACGGCAGCTCGTACTCTCCTGGGTATTGTATCAGAGGTACACGGTACCACGCAAGGTTTGGTTGATCACAGGAAAGTTATATCTGAGCCCGGTCTGGACATTTACTTGTTCGTTTTGTGGTATGGTGTTGTGGTGAGACATGTTTGATATCTGTAGTCTAGGCCTGTTGCAGGGCTCGCAGAGTCATGTTTCTGCCGTACGGAAAGACTTCACGTTTTTGCAATTTTTTCCGGTTGACTGTCACATAGTTTCATTTTCGCGTTTTGTCTGTTGCCTGTTTGCTGTGTGTTTTGTGAACGCTTTGTAAACGTTGTATGCAGGTCCGACGGGAGAGAGCTACCTTTAATATTTAGAATGTTTCTTTTCAGTATTTACGCTCGCATCCTCTGTTGAATTTTGCTGTGGCCACCTTTTGACGACGCTGATTAGTGGTGCTGTTTAGGAGTTTGCTATTTGTGTGTTTTTCTTGTTTTGTGAAAGTGTTAACAGGATGCTAGAGCTGTCGCTGTCGAGGAGATGCAACATGGCTACCCTCTGAGTCACCGTGGTGGGATAATAGAATCCGTTGCCATCCTCTACCTTGGAAGGCAAGGGAGGCTTTTTGTCTGTTATTGAGGAGAGTTACAGACCGAGATATTCACCATTTTCTTGTCATTTTCTGATTTTTGTGTATATTCTAGTGATACGCAGACACGTGGTTTGAAACGGACAAAGAAGCAAGATGGATACTCTCACAGTATCGCCGTGACTGAAATCACAATCTGCATCCATCCTCTACCAGGGAATTCTACGAACGCCTCCATACAGTGCGGAGGTCCATTACAGATCTAGAGCTTCGCCATTTTCTTGTCATTTTCTTTAAATCTTCATATTTATTTCGTGTGTATGGTTTTATGCAGGATTTTAGGATAGCACTGTCATGGCATCGTTACGTCACAATGGCGACCATTTTCGGAGTTCTTTTCTAGGAATTGAAACCCGCCGCCATCCTCCTCGTGGGCAATGTAGTTATGCAGACTGCCAGCGTTTCTAGAGCGTGGTTTTTGTTACGTACATGTTATTGTTATACGTTTTCGTTTGTCAAGTTAACTTTTTGATTGCGTGGTGTGCCCGTACGTAAGTGAGGT
>NC_049990.1:89930-90566 GCF_000003815.2 Branchiostoma floridae
GAGCTCACGAAGTTGGTAAGACCCGGGCAGGCACCGGCGAGTGTCGCGGGAAGATATTGATCTCGGTTCAGTTCAGTTCCGTTCATACACAGAGAGGGGGCACCAGCGTCTTCACATTGAACTCAACCAAATTTAAAACCTCCGTGAGTTTACGAAATTGAAATACCCAGGCAGGCACAGGAAGTGCCGCAGAAGAATATGGAGCTCACGGTGGATGTTTTAGGAAGGAAAACGTACTCGTACTTCGCCGTAAAAGGTTTTGAAGACCGCAAGCCAGAAATCATATCGCCATGAGATCGAGAAGGCATTGAATCCACAAAATTGTGTTGATATATAAGGACGGCCGCACTAAATAGGTACCAAGGGCAAGACATATTACACTGGAAGGTATACAAGTGCGAATTTTCTAGGCAGTACGCAAGAAACACATTCCTTAACCACGTGTGGGACAATATTCTTAAGAAGTGGAAAAAAAAAAAAAAAACGTTACATCAATTCATCGTTAATTGACAACTGATTGTGTTATGGATGTATTACACTCCTTTACGTTTGGGACCGCATTGTAAATGTGTGCATCAAAGCTGTCTGTACATATACACTGATTAAAGCGACAGCTATATGAGAACTGTGAGCAGC
>NC_049990.1:91139-94664 GCF_000003815.2 Branchiostoma floridae
ACCGCAAGGACCACAAGTCCTATAATATGCGTCATTGCCAGGTACGTATACTCCCTATCGCCACATATGCTTGCGTGACAGGGACCCTGGAGTGGTCACATGAGCTCTTCCTGTTAGCTTTCGATTTGAGACACCTAGGGGCGTTTCTCTGTATTGCATCCCAAGATCGTGTACCACAATTGAAGCATCAAAGCTAGACATGGATTAGAACACTCTTTTGGTTGATACAATTTTGGTAATAAGACTAAGGTGGTTCAGACTGGTATTAAAGAGACCCCCAGTCACATTAGTCCCATAAGCCTCCTACCAGGAGTTTAAAAACCCAAGGCCACGGGGTAGACATCTGCAGCGCTGAAATTACAAAAGACACGGGACTGGGTCTCAAGTTTGCGGAAACAGGTGCTAAGGACCATACAACTTGAACAGCCCTGACGTAGAGAGGCGAGGGGCCAGTCTCTGGCCTAAGCACGTGGGCAGGGCAGGCAAGCAGGTAACACTTTGCTTCTTGGCCCGGGCAGAGCGAGGTATCAATGATTGTGTCCTCAAACAAACGAAGCTTTGATAAGCTTGAAAATGTTTCGATCGGTTTGGGGAAATGTTTAGCTCTGTTAAAAGCCCTATATCCCAGGGTACGCTGAGAAGTATCTTGCAGAAGTTAGGGAGAACTGTTCTAGGTCGGAAACCTTGTAAGAAATCGTAGGCTGGATTACCGTAACGTGTTAGTTCGCTATTGTATTAGACGGATTTATCATCTCTAGTTGAATCAGCCGACACAAGTACCCTTACAGACTTTTACACCGGATCCCAACATCGAAGCTGTGATGTGGAACACTATTTTTGTCTTTTGCTTCCATCTTGGGCTTACCGCTATCTCTATTGGGGGAAAAAAATCGTCTTTGAACTGTTGAGAGGTCGTCCGGACTCAGAATAATACTTTTGGGCATTATGCATCTCCCAGGTCGCGGTGAGCGTTTGGAACAGTTTTGCACTGCACTTGTGCAAGCCTAGTGTCTTTCCATATTGTTGGGTCGGTGGGTCGAGTTGTATTAAGCAGGAAGAGTGGCAAATATGAGCGTCTCCGTCCTCTGAAAGGTTGGGAATCAGCATCGTCAAGCGGATCCTTGAAAGTTGAGGTTGGATAAGGCTCGGGGTCGTTGGGCATAGAGACAGTCGAGGCTCAAGACAAATGGTCCTGCGATGCGAGGGAAAAATAGTTTTCTTTTACCTCTAACGCGGATAATTCAGAACTGGGCTTGGCCATCTCCATATCGATCTTCCTTCAAGTGATCGTAGAGGAACGGTTTTGAGATAACAATTTTGCGTTGCTTCCTCCATTTTGTTTGTCGTACAGCAAAAGATGAGAGTGGGCTATATATGAGTGTTGGGTTGTTTGAGAGTGGGTACCGTACAAGGGAGAGGCAATGTGAGAGGTAAGATAAGAAAGGAGTTACATGAGAGAAGGGAGTTGAGAGAGGGGAAATGAGAGATGGGGAGTTGAGAGAGAATAATGAGAAAGGGTGTGGTGAAAGAGGTAAAGAGGGAGCGGATGACAAGTGTTCTTCCAAAGGAATGTTATATTAGCCAGATAGATCCAGATACGAACGCATTGATCTATACAGACACAGACACGTTGATGCATTACGCTGAAGGGCGATTACGTTAGCTAGATATCTATACTAATTATAGATACTGATACAGGTACAAAGTTAAGGGGTTCAAAGGGAAAAGGAAGGGCTCAAAAGCCAGAGATGGCAAAGGCGGAAGACGACGATTTCCGCATCACTCATACTGGAGGGCCAATAATTACGCACCTCAAAAAGGATACTATTTGAGGTGCACAATGATTGGACCGAAAAGTATGACGTCACTCCCCCTATAAATAAGAGATGCGCGCAGGAATATATCATTCTTCTGTGTGTTGGCCCTCCGGCAAAGTCTGGAGCCTGAAGCGTCCCACCCACCCGCCCATCGACAAGTTTTCTGCTTTATGTGGAATTAGGCATCTGCTTCAGGATGGTCGCTTTAGCACATAGGTGACTTTAGGCTCCAGACGACGATTTCCGCATCACTCATACTGGAGGGCCAATAATTACGCACCTCAAAAAGGATACTTTTTGACACTCAAAGGTTCACTTTTTCATGTCCAAGATCTTTTTTCCCAAAAAGATGACTAATTTGCTTTTTTCACAAAATGATAGACATTTTGTTCAATCTTAGTGAGCCTATCAGCAAAATTTCCCCCACAAAGTACAGGAAAATAGCATTTCAGAGGGTCCAGATTTCAAATTTCCTGGACCTCCATTGCGACGGCTTGCGTCATCGGGGGCGGACATGGTGAAAATATGTCGGGAGGGGGGGCCGTCTCCGCAAGAGAAATTGAATTTAGCTAAATCTGGCTACAAAATTTGTGCCCCAAAATGTCTTCCCCGGATCTCCATTGCGATGCCTCACGCCTTTGGTCAGACATGGTAAAAATATGAAGACTTACGCCGAATGCTTTGTGTATTTCAATAGTAATTCCATTAAAGTTGTCCAGCAAATTTTGCCTGTCAAAATGCAGGAAATAGCATTTCAGAGGGTCAAGATTTCATTTTTTTCCGGGGGAGCATGCCCCCGGATCCCCCTAGGCAGCTCACGCCGAAGGCTTGAGTCTCGCGCCTGCGGCGCTCGATGGTCCCTCAAGTACTAAAAAGAACCCCCCCCCCCCCCAACCAAAATCCTGGCTACGGGCATGCCGCCATTATGTCTGTCTGTCTGTCTGTCTGTCTGTGAACAGCATACGAGTAGTATAGTGGGAGCACGCTGACTATCATTATTCAGGCGCAAGCAGGCGCAGGTCAAAGGTCAGATATTTGGTCCATTCTTGGGCCCTTTCTCTTCCTTCTGTTTATCAACGACTTACCTTGTGCAGCAACTCAATCTACTGTAGCACTCTTCGCTGACGACTCTAAATGTTTTAGGGAAGTCAGCAAGCTAAATGACTGTGTTAAGCTGCAAAATGACATCACTGCCATGTACAACTGGAGTCTTAGTTGGAAGATGTCTTTTCATCCTTCCAAGTGTAAACTTATCCGTTTAACTCGCTCTAAGAGTCCTATTGTGTACTCTTATCACATGTCTGGTACTGCAATAACATCTGTAGACAGTATGCCTGACCTTGGGGTCATTGTCCAGTCGGACCTTCAGTGGAACAGACACATCTTAAAGATGGTAGCCAGGGCCAATTCTATGACTGGTTTCATCAAAAGAACAATCGGGTTCAACTCTAGCACTGATGTACGCAAGGCACTGTACACCACATTGGTGAGAAGCATCTTAGAATACTGCTCACCTTTGTGGTCCCCTCAGTCCCGCAAACTCATGTCCCTTGTAGAAGGGGGTGCAACGGCGGGCGACTAAATTCATTCTAGGAGCCCACTCGAACACCCTGACCTACAAGGAACGTCTTTCCACCCTTGGTCTATTGCCTCTTACGCACAGGCGCGAAGTGTGCGACGTCATGGTGTTTATCAAGTCTAAACCAAT
>NC_049990.1:94804-106578 GCF_000003815.2 Branchiostoma floridae
CTGTCCTCCGTATATTGGGGTTAAGCCACTGAAAAGTCTAACATCTTGACATTCAAGCGATCGCTTGTGAGAGCCACGTTTGTGAGATTTGACACCCAGTTCAATATCGACGTCCCCTGCTCTTGGTCCACATCTTGTGGGTGTGCCTCTTGCACTGCTTTAAGGCTACATTAGTTTTGTAATTAGCTTTTTACTCTGTATATAATGATATTTGATAATTTTGTATATAATCAATTCTGTGTATAATTGTCACCGAATTGTATATTCATGTCTACTGACTTTTGATGTCTAATGTTTATTGTTTGATTTTGGTTTCGTATTGTTTTCTATTATCATTTCAGGTTTGGGAGGACAACTTGTAAAGGTGTTGATACACCTGTTTTGTCCTCCCTTCCACTTGTTTTTGCATGTGGTAAATTCAAATAAAGAAATAAAGAAATAAAGAAATATTATTTATTCAGGAGCAGGTCAGAGGTAAGATATTATTAATTCGGGCGTAGGTGCAGGTCAAAGGTCACATCAATTACTCAGGCGGAGCAGGTCAGAGGTCAACGTCTGACGGCAAAATCTAGGGGAATAGGTATTTCTGCATCACACTAGTTACCCCCCTCCCCAATATGCGCACACAATAACAACACGTGACACTTGTATGGGGGGAGAGCGCCGCCTGGTTCAGGTACGCCAGAAAAAGTTTAATGAGAAACTTTGCCGAAAGAGCAGACCAATATCAATGAAAAACTCTTCTGTCCAAATACTTCGTGCATATTTTGCACTTCACAATTTCACCAAACAAAACAACATCAAACAATGCCGAAATTAACTACCAATTATACAAACACAGTTTAACATTGACATTTGTGCATGGCATAATACACTTACTTCATAGTACAGCTAGAACATCGTCTGATACAACAATACATACAACAATACAATATTTTCTGACTATGTTGTTTGCCGGCTACGCAACCCCGAAAAAAACCTTCCATTGTGTTTGAAGGCCAAAAAAATAGGGGACGTACACCAGAGCCCATTGCAAAACAACTTCCTACTCTGGGTTTTCTTGCTAAATCACATTTGCAAAAAAGAAGACACGGCCGTGAGCTGTAACAGTGGCGACCTCGAATGACTATCTCAGCTTGTCACTTCCTCTTATCCATTGTCTGCACTCGCACACCTGGATGCCACTCCCTCATTAGTCTTCACCTGTGTACAACACTTCACCTGCATAACCTAACTGTGTTACTGCAGAAACGCAATTTCACGCTAATGACTACGTCAAACGCTAGAAATTGTGATTTTTCTTAGATCTGAGCGGGGGTGAAATAGGGGTCAGGCCGACCTTTTGACCCACCAAGGTAACTATGACCCCCCCCCCCCCATCTTGTGAGACATGCCCTTATTTGGCTTGGTTGTAAGTCTCTAAGTCATAAAGTAGGCAGAGCCTTATTGAATAAAATCAAAAGATGACAATGACCGTCTGATTTGTCCGTTCTTTTATTCTTTACTTTCAAAAGTCAGCATCCAACGTGTACTTCTGCTGTTCAGAGGAGGACATCACCCCCATCTTCTGGTACCCCCCCCCCCTCCCACCTTCTTCTCAAAGAAGTTGGTCTTTTCCTCCAGAGAAATGTTCTCCATGACGTCAAAGGGATTCTTGCTGTTGTAAATCTTCCTGCACATGAGTTCTCCCAGCAGCCCATCTACGACAAACTCAATTTACTGTTTCATCAGGTCTTGATTCATCCCAATCAGCCTCACGGGAAGAGCTTCCGTCAGGAACTCTTGCTCAATCTTAACAATGGTCGTTATAAGGCTATAAGCCTTACTATATACCTTACTTTTTCTTTATTACCTCCATGAAATGTCATGGCGGTTATATTTTACCCTGCGTTTGTCTGTCTGTCTGCCTGTCTGTGTGTGTGTGTGTTTGTAAACAAGATAACTTAAGAACGGCTGGGTGGGTTGGTTTCATACTTGGTGTGTTCGTAGTGTGTGATGAAAGCTGGAATTGATTAGATTTTGGGTGCCCTAGCGGCTTCCCTCGATACTGCAGCGAAACTTCCAGTTTTGCTATCTCGTGTTCTGAACACGCTATGGTCACGATTATTGAGTGTTAGATAGCTCTTGTGCTCAGGCTCTTTGGCCCCCTACCGACTTGGTTTGGGATAGCAGGGGCATTTTTGTCAAAAACTTCTGAAGCGGATAACTCAAGAAGGGAACAATGGATTTTCATGATTTTTGGTATGTAGGTACCTTAGACAATGTTGTACAGGATGAAATACCAATTATGCAAAATAGGAGAACATTTGCATAATTAATGAGAATATTCTATCATAGCAGTTTTTTTCAATGCATCTCTTGTCCGGGACATGATGTGGTCTTGACATTTGGGTGGTTGATAGCTTGCAGTGTCACAGCAAAGTGGGGCAAGTTTCAGCCCCCTAACATTGAATTTCGGAACTGCAGGCGCGTTTTTGTCAAGACATTCCAAAGAGGTTAACTGCGGTGAGGATGGACGGATTGGCATCATTTTACGCGTGCTGGTAGCTTAGGCAAATGTGTTCATAATGATATACATGTTATGCAAATGAGGACCTTATTTGCATAATTAATGTAAAATGTATCCAACTCTAAATGTATTACAAGCTATCCCATGCAGAAATCACGTCTAGATTATGTACATTTTACCACCACCCAGAAAAAATGAATACTTTTAGTCAAATACAAACATGATTTTTTTTTCTATAGGTCAATTCAAGCCAGCAGGAAAAGTCAAATCATAAAAATGAGCTCAGATGAGCCTAGCGGAAATCAAAGACATGAAATAAAGTAATAAAGAATGTCCTTGCAGAAATGGATTCTTATTGTGCCGAGGAAATTCAGCCCCCAGGCTGGGAGAGACTGGTGATAACTTTACATAATATATAGAAATACCATTAGCCAGAAAAATTTCTCGCAATAAAACTTAGAGGTCCCGAACCTAGATGCCCAACTTTCACTAGGTCACCGCTTGGAACGCGTGTATCTAGGTTCAGGTTCAGTCTCGGAGACTGTTTGTACCCTGGATAGATTTAGTTAGCCTTCACCAGGCCTTCCTATGAGGAGTGCGGATCGTAGAGTTCGGCAAAAAGGGAATGATTGACCAGGAGAGTCAGTCTCGCTATATTCTACCTCCAGAGACTGCGCAGGAAAATGAAACCCTCTGGTGGCCAAACTCCCCTGACAAACTATCCCCCTATACCCAGCGTAGTTAGTCTGGTAGAGACCCCATCCGGCAAAGTTAATTTTACAGGCTCACTTCCAACGCCGCTAAACATTGGCTACGTTTTCTTACAGCCGCGTCCAGATTGAAATAAGTCGTTCTTGTAGTAGCAAGAGAAAATACCCTCTGTCGGAAATTCCTTGTATTAATCCTTGGAGCGTGCTCTCTGACATTGACGGGCGGAAAATGCTCCAACCATGACCGTAGACGAACCGGGAATCTCACGGTGGGCCGGTAACGGGCTATGTAGACAGCGCTAACCATCGTCTTTAACATGATATTTTGGATTCTCCAAGTCCCAGTCGCGACCATTACAACATTTTAGCAACTTAAAAGACCCAGTAAAGATGCCTGTACTTTTAAGCGGGCTTTACTTTGTTTTTAAACCTGTCGTAAAGGTTGAATGTTAGTTGTGTCATTTACGATTGCTTAAAGGTAGCTTAAACATTATTTAACTATGTTCAAATGTTCAAGCTTCGTTTACGAAAGGCATTAAGCATGCTTAAATATCTGATTTCATGCAGTGCCTAGCTAGCATAAGCCATTCAGGCGCTGTACGACATTGAAGGTGGTGCAGGCATTACAAAACTCCTACCCGGTCTGAATGCGTTGGTGCAAAATGTGGTCCTCATGATCTTTTGCATAAATTATGATAATGAGCTACAAGTATTCCCACCTAATCATGTCAGACTGTCCCACATAGTTTAATGAAACTATATGGTCAGTTTTGACCCCATACGGTAATCTACGTCGCAAAAAAGCTACGGTGGTTTGAGGGTTAAGTTTTTTAAGTAGATTCCAGAATGCTGTTGGGTTATGGTCCATTAGTTTTAGTAGTTGCATCGAACAATTCTTTTCATGTTCGAGCAAGTTAATCAAATCCTTTCCGGAAGTAGCTGCCTCTTATGAGGTATCTTAAGGGGTTTCGCAGCTCCTTTCGTGCCTCAAAGCAAGATCTGTCAAACTAGCTTTTGTTTCTTTCAGATTGCCTCGGTTTTTTCTTACATCTTAGTTTTAGAGACATTCTGCCTGCTACTACTAATACTTCCTGTATACGTAACTCTCCACTTTTTAATCAATGTCAGCTGTTGTTGATGTGATATTTTGGTTTGAGGACAATGAATTTTCTAGTTTCTGTTGGATTGTCGGGCAATTTTCGGGCATCTACAATTTTTTTTAGTCTGGACCACAAACAAATTTATCTTGGAAAAGAAGTGAGTTTGATTTCGTTTCTTTTCTACTTTCAGGTGAACGTGCCAATGAGCTAATATTCAGACAGATCATACAGCACTGCACGAAAACCCAGATTTCCGTTTCTTTCCAGGCAGGTACACGTTCGTTAAACTTGGCGCAGGCAGCAGTGGGAAGGGTTTTTCAGGTCCAGCGCGTGCATACCGTTAAAATCCTGCGTTCTCCTGCACAGTCGCCTGTGCGGTAATTCTCAGGCCTCGCACAGCCCGCGTGTTACCACATCGGATAGATAACAATAAGCTTTAGTCAACGCATTAATCCCCACTGTGTGAAATATACGTACTGAAATGATAGGATAGTATTCAAAACTGTTCGACTGTTTAACCAGAAACCACACATTAATCCCAATAAGAAATGTAACTGAAATTAAAACTCTGTAATCGTGGGGTGCAAATTCTTAAACTTCCACATTAGAATAAGCATTAAAATATATTTCGACTATGAGTGGTGAGGATCGATTAATAATCATAACCATCAATATTCATTGATTACTAACGTGAATTTTGAGCCCCCTAGCAACTAGGGTAAGGATTGCAGGGGCATGTTTTGTTAAATTAAAATAAAACTAATGGAGAGGTTAACTCAAGCTAAAAATAACGGCTTTTCATGTTTTTTTGTATGTGGATAGTTAAGACCACAGTCTACAAAATGAAATACTTATCATGCACAATAAGGGAACATTTGCATAATTAATGAGAATATTCCATATATCATTCATTCATTCTAGCAGTTCTTCAGTTGTATCTCTTGTCCCGGACATGGCATGGTCTTGCCATTTAAGTGGTAGATAGCTTTCAACGTCAAGACAAGGTGGGGCTGGTTAGAGCATCCTAGCGTTTAGTTGGGGAACTGCAGGGCATTTTTCTCAAAACATTCCAAAGAGAATAACTGAAGGAAGGAACAATGGACTTTCATCATTTTAGGATGCAGGTAGCTTAGGCAAAGATGTTCATACCAATATACATGCAGATGAGGACCTAATTTATATAATTGATGAGGAAATCTTCTAATTCCATTTTTTCATAATTGCACTCCAATAATTAAAACACTTGCAATTTGTAATTGGTTTGGGATAGGATGCAAATTTGGAACTGATTTGCTGAATCTATGCAAACTTCTTAACGATAAACGTTGGGAATTTTATAGTTTTTTATATTATTTGTTTTGAGCAAAAAAAGCATGAAAACAACTCCAAATCTTCTGAATTATGAAAAACAACCAAAATCAATCTTATTCATCTGGAGCCGCACATTGAAAAGCCTAAGATGATGTCTCTTCACCAACGTTGGGCAAAATATTATTGATGGAACTTAAAATTTCTATTAGAATAAGGCCCTGAACATGATACCTTAGTGTTCGGGCTCTGAGGCACTTGGCGATGCCAGCTACCTTTCAGTAGCCCCCCTTGGTCAGAACTTAGAACACCTGGCTATCATATTTTCAAACCATCTACTACTTGCTCAATCTTGGCCACTGACTTCTCAAAGGCCTTTGATAGGCTGCACCATAACACAGCGATCACTAAGCTGATAGATAAGGGACTAAGACCGGAACTTGTGCCCTGGGTGTTACGTATGTGACTTTATCACGAACAGGCGGCAAGTTGTACGCTACCGAGGGTCCATGTCCAGATGGGAGTATCTGTCGTGCGGGGTTGCACAAGGCACTATTCTATATAGCTAGGACCCATACCTTTACTTGTCTTAATTGACGATGCCTGCAATGACGCCAACCGTTCTGTGTGGAAGTATGTTGACGATATGAACATGCTAGAAACTAGAACCATCCACCAGGTATCTACTCTACAAAGTGATCTAGACGAGTTAAACTCCTGGTCCAAAACTAACCATATGCTTTTGAACAGTGGTAAGTGTATGGTCATGCATGTTTACTTCAGTCGGAATCCACCATTGCTGCCATCGCTACAAATTGTTGATGTGTCTCTACCCGCAGACCCAAGCTTGAAACTACTTGGAGTGTCAAACAAGTCGCTGGGACAAACAAGTGAACTGCATGGTTGGGAGGGCATCGAAGAAGCTGTACTGCCTTAAACGCCCCAAAAGGTTCAACTTTTCCCATAGTGACCTTACCACCATCTACACAGGATACATTAGACTTATCCTGGAGTATGCAGCCCCTGCCTGGTCCCCCGGTCTCACTAAAACCCAGGAACGAAACCTTGAGCGGATCCAAAGACGGGCGTGCCGCATTATTCTTGGAGACTCCTACGTAGGATACGACATTGCACTCCAACGGCTAGGACTGTCACGGCTATCCGAGAGAAGGGAACTGTTATGTATCAAGTTTGCCACGTCACTCTTGAAATCTGAGTACAGAGACTGGTTACCTCCTCAAAGATTTCAGATAACTGGCCGCACTACCAGAAACAGTGAGAAGGTAGATTGTCCTGTAGCACGAACCAACAGATATAGGAACTCGCCAATACTGTATATGTGCCAACTGACAAACGAGTATGGCCTGATCTCTGAGTGACTTTTGAGCAACCATTTTAGACCCGGAAGTTTTATAACTGGGCTACATATTGTATATTGTATATATTGATGATGATGATTTTGACCTCATATTCAACATCTCGCACAATTTTGTATAGTATTATGATCGCTCTAGTTTATTTCCTGGCTATCGGTGAACTTCGAGGGGTGATTCATCGCTCACCGATCACGTCTATGAGTGGGGAGAGGCATGCTTGGGGCAGATATTAAGTACCATGTAACTACCCTGCTCCCAGAGGAATGTCATGTTTTAAACTTATATATAGTAATAGTGCCGAAGTGTAGTTTTTATATAACTGTGTAAAATTCTTTAAGTAACTCCTTCTTGGTGCACTATGCATTACTGCTTGTAGTTTGTATATGACTGTGTAAGAGGCTTTGTATCTAGATCATACGTAATATTTGTAAATTGTGTGTACTAACTAATCTGTCAATCAGACTATCACAGTGACGCCCAGTTCCAGGGGTGTACTAACTAAACTGTCAATCAGACTTGCACATTCAAACTTGTTTATTCAAATTAAAACAACAATTATCAGAAACACTGTTTACTCAAATGTTGCAGTTCTTAAAACTTGCCGTCGAATCTAAACAAATTCAGTGAGTTCGCAAATCTATGTTTCCAGTTTTACAACAGTTTTGCGATGGTATAGAAAAGTGCAAAATTTGAAAGAAACTGCAAAATTAGTCTATATAACGATACAAACTTCAAACTGACTTGTGGCAAATGAAATTAAAGAAACTGACGGTTAAAAATCAGGTCGATCCTGAAACCTAAAGGGTACAAATGTGTCCACCCTGAACAAACCCGCACAAACTTTTAAGTAACGTTAAAACGTTACGGTTTACAAATCGGATCAAGACAGGTAGTCTGACATTCTTGTCAGAAAAGGGCTACAGACGTTTTGCTGGGAAAATTGTAACAAAGAGACTAACGTTATACAGTCACAGGATTCTCGCAGGTCTAGGATCGATGTTCAGTCCATTCGGATGGTTGAGGCGAAGCCTGCTGTTGGTGTTATGTACAACATGTTCTAGCGGGTGGTCTAGGAAAGGATGAGTTGCAAAACCGTCTGAGGTATGTAGATATGACGAAATGTAAGTCTTCCAGTCCAGAATTGATCCACGAAGGGGAAAGTCTTCCTGTGTAGCTCCTAATGTGAGTCTAGCTACTGACTGAACTGAATAATTTTTTGTTGTCACTTCTGGACACATCTGGCTGGAAACCCCTCCCACCTGTGGGCTGGAGGGACCCAGGGGGACCCAAGTTGGTATCTCGCACACAATACCAGTGATGTCAACAAAAGTACATCTTTATTTCACAAAGAAAGAGTCTAAGACTTCCAACTGAACAGCTGAAAAGGGAATTACATTGTAGAATCTGCTAATTCCTTACGAGAAGAAAAACTACAATAACTGGATCAACGTTCGAGCAATTCAAGTACAGGGTCACATGATCAGTGCTTTACAAAAATTCGCAGTTCTGGTTGGAGCATTGCCATGGCAACGCACCGACATATTTACCACTTATCATAACGAAAATGAAAACACGGAGACAATATTATATTTCTGTGACGCCACAATTTACCATCGTATATAGGCCAGGTTCTCTTAGGACATTGGTCACAGTTTGTCACCATACATACAGCACACAGATTCCCGCCCAAAGAGACACGTATCACCTAGCATAGTCCTAACAGCCCAAATACAATATGTCTGCATCAATACTAGTATCATACATTGGCAGCTTTAATTTTCATTTAATATACAGTTCAGTCTACAAGACATTTAATATTTGCAGAATGGTCCATTGAATTAAGCATGTCATATCACATCAGCTTCCTGCGAAAATATCACATCTACTTGATGTGAAAATAATTTTGCCTTACCAGTTAATGACGATTCATTAAATCTCTATCTGCGAACATCTAACACTTCCAAGCCTTCCGGTGGATTGAAACAGCACAGTTATAGCATGTTCAGCTTTCTGTAACCTTACAGTGGTGCAGTGTGAAACAGAATAGCTACAGCCTTCAAAGGTTTCTATAACCTGTAGTGGTGCAGTCTGAAACAGAATAGCTACAGCATTCAAAGGTTTCTATAACCTGTAGTGGTGCAGTCTGAAACAGAATAGCTACAGCCTTCAAAGGTTTCTATAACCTGTAGTGGTGCAGTCTGAAACAGAATAGCTACAGCCTTCAAAGGTTTCTATAACCTGTAGTGGTGCAGTGTGAAACAGAATAGCTACAGCCTTCAAAGGTTTCTATAACCTGTAGTGGTGCAGTCTGAAACAGAATAGCTACAGCATTCAAAGGTTTCTATAACCTGTAGTGGTGCAGTCTGAAACAGAATAGCTACAGCCTTCAAAGGTTTCTATAACCTGTAGTGCTGCAGTCTGAAACAGAATAGCTACAGCATTCAAAGGTTTCTATAACCTGTAGTGGTGCAGTCTGAAACAGAATAGCTACAGTTTGAATCAGCACGGCGAGAGAATGTGTAAGTTTTGGAGCTCAACATTTGAAGACTGTGATTCAGATTAAGACATCAGTTTCAGATACATGTTTTAGATACCTAATAAAGTATACCCTTTTCTTCCCAGCATACATTCTTCCTTCAGCCTCTATGGAAGAATTAAACCGTGCTATCCCAGCATTCTCAGCAGCAGTACCATCTTGCTCAGCAGCAGGCCAATCATTCTGGGTCTGCTGTTCAACATTATGGTGCATTGTGGGTCTGTTATTCAACATTATGGTGCATTCTGGGTCTGCTGTTCAACATTATGGTGCATTGTGGGTCTGTTATTCAACATTATGGTGCATTCTGGGTCTGCTATTCAACATTATGGTGCATTCTGGGTCTGCTATTCAACATTATGGTGCATTCTGGGTCTGCTGAATTGCCAAGACACACAATACACATGATGTGCACAAAATAGCAGCAGACTGCTACTCAATACCTGCTCTTACAAGTTGCTGTGCGTGTGTGTTTGGAGTATCTGTCTGTGTGTGTGTGTGGCATTTATGTGTGTGTGTGTGTGTATGTGTGTGTGTGTGTGTATGTTGTACATGCGTGTTTGTGTGTGTGCAAGTGCAGGTGTATGTGAGTGTGTGTCAAGGTGTATATGTGTGTGTGTGTGTGTGTGTGTGTGTGTGTGTGTGCATGTGCCGGCAAGTGTGCGTGTGTGTGTGTACATGTGTTTGTGTGTGTGAGTGTGTGTACATGTGTGCGTGTGTGTGAGTGTGTGTACATGTGTGCGTGTGTGTGAGTGTGTGTTCATGTGTGCGTGTGGCTATACAACACATCTGGTACATCCTTGCAGAGCTTTATATGCTTTAATTTGTTGTACAGTAAAAGCTTTTTTATTCATTTTCTTACAAATATTTGGAACGACCTTGATGCACACAAAAGTACAATTTACTCAGTTTCCAGTTGACTGTTTCTGTCAGGCATGTTTTGCTTGGCTTCTGGCCGGAGCTCTGCTGGTTTCTGGGGTTTCCCATGTAGATGTTTCCCATGTAGATGGAGGTGTTGCCTTGTGGCAGCTGTGGTGCCTTTTAGGAGCTGTGCTCTTGGTTTATTTCTTCACACCAAAGATACAGTACAATATGTGAGTTAGCATGTGTGAGCTGTGTTAACTGGCAGAAGCTGTGTTGACTAGTTGTGTTGGAGTCTGGGGCCATCTTGATTAGTGAATGTCTTCTTGTCTAGTTGGCTGGTTTGGGGCCTCCTTTCTGCTGCTGCTCATGTTGTGCATGTGCTTGTCTGGAAGAAAGAAGACATGGAGGGAGTTAGCCTCTGTTTCATGACTTCTGTGCTTGTAAACAGAGTTAGGCTCTGTTTCATGACTTTATGTTTATAAACAGGACACAATGGACCGATCCTGATCGAATGTCATATCGAACAAATGGAACAAGGTGGAAACACCTATTCTATTTCGAACACCTCCGTCAAAAAAAAGCCCCAGTTGAACAGAAATGGCCAAAGAAACAAGCTATACTATCCTTTGTTGAAGATTTCACCCACCGAGTATAGTTGTTTGGGGAGGGAGAGCCACTGCATAGCGTTACATTTTTGGTGGGCAGGTTGCACGTGTAGAGCAGGGTACGTATAGAACACGGGACTCTGCACTGGCAGACTTTGTAGAAGTGTCTAGTTGGTGTGTAGCACAAGCTCCCTCTCCGCGAGTGCCTGAGTTGCTTTCTTCTTGATTTTGCTTTTATCATGAGCATGTATGCAGCTGTTATGCATGCAACAAACGCAGTAGAAACCCAGTCACAGATAGATGTACCCTGGTTTTCACGTGCATCGACCGTATGTCAGAAACCGGGCACTCCTGCCCACCAACAAGGTAATGCTATGGAGCGCCTCCCGCTTCCACTTGGACTGAAATTATATCGCCTGTACCACAACTATATCAGGCCCCTCCTCAGATGACTGTACCCAGTAGTCAGCGCATTTTTTTACGGCCTGGTTTTCAGGGTCAAAAGAAACCGAAGTCAGTCGCTATTATCAGCTGAACAGCGGCGGCTGCCAGTTCTGTCTGACAAGTGCTGTTTTTGACGGAGGTGTTCGAAATAGAACATGATCAAACAGGGGGTGGGGCTTCGGGATCGGTCCATTACAAATAAAGGGGACCTGGCAGATAAAGGACAAATAAAGAGGGGATGTGGAGGGGTTTTGGAGGAGGGACATCACCTTGTGAGACCCTCGATGTCCACCAGCATGGAGTCCTGTTCCATGGCAGGGGT
>NC_049990.1:106678-112032 GCF_000003815.2 Branchiostoma floridae
GGTTCTCTGGCTCAGGCTTGCCGCCATCGTCATCCTGGCCGCTGCTGTCGGAGTTGGGCTCGTTGACGAAGCAGATCTGCAGGTTCATGCCGGTCTGCAGCCGCGCCGACAGCGGAGGTTTCCCACGCTGGAACATCTCCCCGCTCCCACTGCTGTCGCTGTCCTCAAACGCACCCATGGCCAGCTTCCGCCGGATCTCCTCACGGCTGTTTCTCTGGGCCTGACAATCATACAGAACTGTTACAGAACACTACAGAACATAACATTCACTACAGAACTGTTACAGAACACTACAGAACATAACATTCACTACAGAACTGTTACAGAACACTACAGAACATAACATTCACTACAGAACTGTTACAGTTACAGAACATTCACTACAGATTTGTTACAGAGCATTCACTAAGAACTGTTACAGAACATTCACTTCAGAACAGAACATTCACTACAGAACTGTAACTGTTACAGAACATTCACTACCGAAAAGAACATTCACTACAGAACAGAACATTCACTACAGATCTGTTACAGAACATTTACTACACAGAAAAAATTCACTACAGAACAAAACTTTCACTACAGAAAAAGCATTCACTACAGAACAAGATGTCCACTACAGAACATTCACTACAGAACAAAACATTCACTACAGAAAAAGCATTCACTACAGAACAGGATGTCCACTACAGAACATTCACTACAGAACAAAACATTCACTAAAAACAAAACATTCACATTCACAGAATGAAGCATTCACTACATGTCTTTTTATACATTACAGTGCATTTTCAGCTGCACAGGGCATTTTCAGCTACACACTTATTGCTTCCTTGCTCTTCAAACTGCCTAACTAGGTGATTTCTGATGCCTAACAAAATGTCATCATGTCTTGCTTCAAATCTGCCTAACTGACTATTTCCAGTCTGATTCTGCATGCACCTGTTGCATCCAGGATGTGCTCCCATCCAAAGCATGCTCTATCAGAATTGTTACCAGATGTACGGAAGTCCCTTGAAGCAGGATATCCAGAACACATCACAAGCTTTACCTTGCCTTCTGGATATCCAGAACATGTCATAAGCAAAGCCACCTCTTCTGGATATCCAGAACACGTTAATTGATTACTTAGCTGGTTGATACGTTTATTGACCTACCATTGCAGGGTCTGTTCCCCAGTCCTTTGTTTGGTGATTAGTTAGCTGGTTGATTAGTTAGCTTGTTGATTACTTAACTGGTTCATGGATTGATCAACTGGTTAATTAGTTAGTTGGTTGATTGATTGATTAGTTAGCTGTTTTTTTATAAGTTAGTAGTTTGTACCCATCGTATCCGGGTCAGTCTCCCTGCCTCCCTGGTGACCTGCTCCAGGTGCAGTCCGAGGTGATTTGTTAGTTAGCTAGTTGATAAGTTAGCTAGTTACTGAGTTAACTAGTCTGTACGCACCGTAGCCGGGTCAGTCTCCCTGTCCTCTGCCTCCCTGGTGACCTTCTCCAGGTGTGCCTCCAGCGAGGCCCAGTCCAAGGTCGGCAGCGAGGTCTCCACGTTGTAAACATCGAAGCTGCCGGCAGCGTCCGGAGACTCGTCCATGTTGGAGTCCGAGTCAGGCCCGGCATCGCCAGAGTCGGGCCCGGCGTCGCCGGAGTCGGGCCCCGCATCGCTTGGTCTGTTTGTTTCTGTGCTTCTAGTCCAAGTTTGGTTCTTGTTCTGTTCTGTGTCGCACACCAGGTTTTCCTGCAGGTCCGCGGGACTGAGCTGGGGGTCAGAGCTGAGCTGGTTGAGCTGGTTGAGCTCCTCCGCGAAGCTGAGGCTGTTAACGGTGCCGAGGGGCGGGGCGGGGCTCTGGTACAGCTGGCGCCGGTAAAACTCCTCCTCCTCCTCCTCCTCCTCATCATCATAGTCGGCAATGATGTCCGAGCCGGGGGAGATCTTCTCCTGGTCCGCTTCCTGGAACATCAACAACAATAATAATAACAACAACAACAACAATAACATCAACAACAACAACAACAACAATAACAATTGTCTTGAGGAGAGAGATAGTCTTTAAGGAGGAGAGAGATAGTCTTTAAGGAGGAGAGAGATAGTCTTTAAGGAAGAGTGTGAATATCTTTAAGGAGGAGAGAGATAGTCTTTAAGGAAGAGTGTGAATATCTTTAAGGAGGAGAGAGATAGTCTTTAAGGAAGAGTGTGAATGTCTTTAAGGAGGAGAGAGATAGTCTTTAAGGAAGAGTGTGAATATCTTTAAGGAGGAGAGAGATAGTCTTTAAGGAAGAGTGTGAATATCTTTAAGGAGGAGAGAGATAGTCTTTAAGGAGGAGAGAGATAGTCTTTAAGGAGGAGAGAGGTTGTCTTTAAGGAGGAGAGAGATAGTCTTTAAGGAAGAGTGTGAATGTCTTACCGGATAGTCTTTAAGGAGGAGAGATATTGTCTTTAAGGTGGAGAGAGAATGTCTTACCGGATATACTTTAAGGAGAAGAGAAATTGTCTTTAAGGAGGAGAGAGATTGTCTTACCGGATAGTCTTCCACAGATGTTGGCAGGGACTCTCCTTCTGACTCTATCCCATCATCCTTTGAGAGGTCGGTGTTGGAGCCGACTGACATGGCCGCCAGACTATCAGTGTCGGGGTCGGAGGTCGGCACGGGGCCATATGGGGCAAAAAAGTCCTCGGAGGCCAGGATGTCATCGCTAAGGTCACGTCTTTTCACCAGCTCCTTCCGACGCTTGTACGCACGCCAGGCCCGCTGGATCCTGCAATCAATAATCAATAATCAATATCCTCAAGCCAGGCCCGCTGTCAATATCCTCAAGCCAGGCCCACTGGATCCTGTGATCAATAATCAATAATCAATATCCTCAAGCCAGGTCCCACTGGATCCTGTAATCAATAATCAATATCCTCAAGCCAGGCCCGCTGGATCCTGTAATTAATAATCAATATCCTCAAGCCAGGCACGCTTGATCCTGCAATCAATAATCAATAATCAATATCCTCAAGCCAGGCACGCTGGATCCTACAATCAATTATCAATAGTCTATATCCTCACACCAGGCATGCTTGATCCTATTGCCAATAATCAATATCATCTGACAGTAAAAAAGACATGCTTGATCCAGCAGACAAGAGAAGTTTTAAGGCAAAATGAGTGAGAATGATTTGATGACGTACAGAATACTGTAGTTAAGGAGAAGGCCGACATTTGCTCTTCAGCAATTACAGCATTTCCATCATAATGCAAAAATGTACAAAAATGTATGAATCTACCTTTTGTAGAAATTGACCTATCCCAAAACATCAGGCCAGGCCAAAATGGATTTTAAAAAATACCCCCCCCCCCCCCGCCATACCAGAATGGAGTCTTTCAGAACACCCCTATCTATGCAAAATGGACTGGTCTATGGGACCCAATTTCCATTCCTAGTGCTAAAGCTACCCTTCTACCAAATTTCAGATCTGTTGACTTTTTCATGACACAGCAACCCAAAATTTTCATTTTTGGTCAAAAATGGCATAAAATCCCAAAATTTTTAAGTAATGTATAACAAAGTCCCACTGGCAAAGAACAGCATTACATTTAGTGTCGGAAGTGTAGAGGACTGTAAGTGCTTATCACAGCTTGTGGTTGAAGTAAATGGATGGAGTCCTGTGGGCATGTACTGTACGCATACTGAGTCCTGTGGGGATGTACTGTACGCATAGTGAATGGAGTCCTGTGGGCATGTACTGTAAGCATACTGAATGGAGTCCTGTGGGCATGTACTGTACGCATACTGAGTCCTGTGGGCATGTACTGTACACATAGTGAATGGAGTCCTGTGGGGATGTACTGTACGCATAGTGAATGGAGTCCTGTGGGCATGTACTGTACACATAGTGAATGGAGTCCTGTGGGCATGTACTGTACGCATAGTGAATGGAATCCTGTGGGCATATACTGTACGTATACTGAATGGAGTCCTGTGGGCATGTACTGTACGCATACTGAGTCCTGTGGGCATGTACTGTACACATAGTGAATGGAGTCCTGTGGGCATGTACTGTACACATAGTGAATGGAGTCCTGTGGGCATGTACTGTACGCATAGTGAATGGAGTCCTGTGGGCATGTACTGTACGCATAGTGAGTCCTGTGGGCATGTACTGTACACATAGTGAGTCCTGTGGGCATGTACTGTACACATACTGAATGGAGTCCTGTGGGCATGTACTGTACGCATAGTGAGTCCTGTGGGCATGTACTGTACGCATACTGAATGGAGTCCTGTGGGCATGTACTGTACACATAGTGAATGGAGTCCTGTGGGCATGTACTGTACGCATAGTGAGTCCTGTGGGCATGTATTGTATGCATAGTGAGTCCTGTGGGCATGTACTGTACACATAGTGAGTCCTGTGGGCATGTACTGTACACATAGTGAGTCCTGTGGGCATGTACTGTACGCATAGTGAGTCCTGTGGGCATGTATTGTATGCATAGTGAGTCCTGTGGGCATGTACTGTACACATAGTGAGTCCTGTGGGCATGTACTGTACGCATAGTGAGTCCTGTGGGGATGTACTGTACGCATAGTGAATGGAGTCCTGTGGGCATGTATTGTACGCATAGTGAATGGAGTCCTGTGGGGATGTACTGTACGCATAGTGAATGGAGTCCTGTGGGCATGTATTGTACGCATAGTGAATGGAGTCCTGTGGGGATGTACTGTACGCATACTGAGTCCTGTGGGCATGTATTGTACGCATAGTGAATGGAGTCCTGTGGGCATGTACTGTACGCATAGTGAGTCCTGTGGGCATGTACTGTACGCATAGTGAATGGAGTCCTGTGGGCATGTATTGTACGCATAGTGAATGGAGTCCTGTGGGCATGTACTGTACGCATAGTGAATGGAGTCCTGTGGGCATGTACTGTACACATAGTGAATGGAGTCCTGTGGGCATGTACTGTACACATAGTGAATGGAGTCCTGTGGGGATGTATTGTACGCATACTGAGTCCTGTGGGCATGTACTGTATGGATGTATTGTATGCATAGTGAATTTCGGGTCATTTAGTTTTAATACAAAGGTATAGTAGCCAAAATTATTTTTAGCCTAACAAAGGGGGGAAATATCCCCAAATCCAACATTTATGTATAAAGTGAAAATGAAGTCATGTGGGCACATGTCCTACACCTTCAGACCAAACTGCAAGTCAATTAATACAAGGGCATTGGAGCCCAAAATACATTTGTTGTCAAAAATGGCCTAAATCCCAAAATAAGCGATGCATACAAAAGTGTGTTGATGGGGTCCTGTAGGCACCAATGCACCTCTGTACAAAACTGGTCGGTAGGCCAGAGCAGTTATAA
>NC_049990.1:112132-114234 GCF_000003815.2 Branchiostoma floridae
CGGCGGCAGGAAATTTCGTATGGGGGGCACTTTACTGACAATTGAAAATTTGAAATCTTGACCCTCTAAAACGCCATTTCCTGCGTTTTGACGGGCAAATTTTGCTGCCAGACCAAGCTAGATTTGATGACAGTTCTGTAAGAAAGACACATGATTTGAAATAGTGAGGGCGATGCCCCCAAAATATTTTCATGATTTCGGGTACCGAAGGTGCGAGCTGTCGCCAGGTTGGTCTGGGGAAATTTCAGAAATCTGCACCCTCTGAAATGCCATTTTCTGTATTTTTGTTGACAAATTTTGCTGGCAAACCATGCTTAATCTAATGCAATTTTTGTCAAAGAAAGAAATTGTTTGAGGGCGATGACCCACACAAATTTTCACCATGTCGTTGTGAGCGCCCAAGGTGCAAGTCGCTAGGGAGGTCCGGAGAAAATTTTGAAATCTTGACCGTCTGAAACGTCATTTCCTGCATTTGGGGGCCACATTCTGCTTGTAAACTAAGCTAAGCACGATAGTTAAATTCAGGGAAAAACATTTTTGAGAGCAACACTCCCACAACATTTTGTCCTGCACCGAAGACGCGGGCCATCACAAGGGAGATCTGGCAAAATTTTGAAATCGGGACTCTCTGAAACGCCATTTCTTGCATTTTCGGGGGTAAATTTTGCCGTTAGACTAGCTTGATTTAATGAAATTTCCATCATCAAAAAGATACACAAGGTTTCAGCTTGCTCTTTAGAGGGGGGCGACGCCCCCCCAACATATTTGGGGGGGGGCAGTCGCCCACTTCTCAGGTTACAAGTTACAACAGGACACACTTCTCAGGTTACAACAGGAGACACTTCTCAGGTTACAACAGGAGACACTTCTCGGGTTACAACAGGAGACACTTCTCGGGTTACAACAGGAGACACTTCTCAGGTTACAACAGGAGACACTTCTCAGGTTACAACAGGAGACACTTCTCAGGTTACAACAGGAGACACTTCTCAGGTTACAACAGGAGACACTTCTCAGGTTACAACAGGAGACACTTCTCAGGTTACAACAGGAGACACTTCTCAGGTTACAACAGGAGACACTTCTCAGGTTACAACAGGAGACACTTCTCAGGTTACAAATGGAGACACTTCTCGGGTTACAACAGGAGACACTTCTCAGGTTACAACAGGAGACACTTCTCATGTGCAATCTCGCCGTATTGATTTTCTGCCAGCAAGATTGATGGTGTCACGTTACAGCATTTGCCGCAGCAAAAAGGCAATCTGCGTCACGGATCCAATTACTTATTCAGCCTGACTGCGTCACACGCCGGCTATATGGGTCCCCTGGGGCAGATATGGGACTGACCAGGAGAACAGTCATATGCTATTTTGTACAAATTCATGCTATTTTGTGCAAAGGTAATAGGAAAATATCATCTGCACCCTCTACAAGAGCTATTCTAGGGATGGTTTAGCAGTTCTCGCAAGAAATCTGCCGGTACGATGGCCACTGATAATGACAGCTAACATGTAAAACTTGTAACCATTCCTGTGGTCCCAGCTAACTTATAATAACCATTCCTGTGGTCCCAGCTAACTTATAACCATTCCTGTGGTCCCAGCTAACTTACAACCATTCCTGTGGTCCCAGCTAACTTATAATAACCCTTCCTGTGGTCCCAGCTAACTTATAATAACCCTTCCTGTGGTTCACTCAGTGCTCACGGATTCCTGTGGTCCCAGCTAAGTTTTAGACCATTCCTGTGGTCTCAGCTAAGTTTTAGACCATTCCTGTGGTCCCAGCTAACTTATAACCATTCCTGTGGTCCCAGCTAAGTTTTAGACCATTCCTGTGGTCCCAGCTAACTAGTAACCATTCCTGTGGTCCCAGCTAACTTATAACCATTCCTGTGGTCCCAGCTAACTTATAACCATTCCTATGGTCCCAGATAACTTGTAACCATTCCTGTGGTCCCAGCTAACTTATAACCATTCCTGTGGTCCCAGCTAACTTATAACCATTCCTGTGGTCCCAGCTAAGTTTTAGACCATTCCTGTGGTCTCAGCTAAGTTTTAGACCATTCCTGTGGTCCCAGCTAACTTATAACCATTCCTGTG
>NC_049990.1:114406-115401 GCF_000003815.2 Branchiostoma floridae
ATTCCTGTGGTCCCAGCTAACCATTCCTGTGGTCCCAGCTAACTTATAACCATTCCTGTGGTCCCAGCTAACTACTAACCATTCCTGTGGTCTCAGCTAACTTATAACCATTCCTGTGGTCCCAGCTAACTTATAACCATTCCTGTGGTCCCAGCTAAGTTTTAGACCATTCCTGTGGTCTCAGCTAAGTTTTAGACCATTCCTGTGGTCCCAGCTAACTTATAACCATTCCTGTGGTCCCAGCTAAGTTTTAGACCATTCCTGTGGTCCCAGCTAACTAGTAACCATTCCTGTGGTCCCAGCTAACTTATAACCATTCCTGTGGTCCCAGCTAACTTATAACCATTCCTATGGTCCCAGATAACTTGTAACCATTCCTGTGGTCCCAGCTAACTTATAACCATTCCTGTGGTCCCAGCTAACTTATAACCATTCCTGTGGTCCCAGCTAAGTTTTAGACCATTCCTGTGGTCTCAGCTAAGTTTTAGACCATTCCTGTGGTCCCAGCTAACTTATAACCATTCCTGTGGTCCCAGCTAAGTTTTAGACCATTCCTGTGGTCCCAGCTAACTAGTAACCATTCCTGTGGTCCCAGCTAACTTATAACCATTCCTGTGGTCCCAGCTAACTTATAACCATTCCTATGGTCCCAGATAACTTGTAACCATTCCTGTGGTCCCAGCTAACTTATAACCATTCCTGTGGTCCCAGCTAAGTTTTAGACCATTCCTGTGGTCCCAGCTAACTTAGTAACCATTCCTGTGGTCCCAGCTAACTTATAACCATTCCTGTGGTCCCAGCTAACTTATAACCATTCCTATGGTCCCAGATAACTTGTAACCATTCCTGTGGTCCCAGCTAACTTATAACCATTCCTGTGGTCCCAGCTAAGTTTTAGACCATTCCTGTGGTCCCAGATAACTTATAACCATTCCTGTGGTCCCAGATAACATATATCCATCCCTGTGGTCCCAGCTAAGTTTTAGACCATTCCT
>NC_049990.1:115671-117332 GCF_000003815.2 Branchiostoma floridae
TCCCAGCTAACTTATAAACCATTCCTGTGGTCCCAGCTAAGTTTTAGACCATTCCTGTGGTCTCAGCTAAGTTTTAGACCATTCCTGTGGTCCCAGCTAACTTATAACCATTCCTGTGGTCCCAGCTAAGTTTTAGACCATTCCTGTGGTCCCAGCTAACTAGTAACCATTCCTGTGGTCCCAGCTAACTTATAACCATTCCTGTGGTCCCAGCTAACTTATAACCATTCCTATGGTCCCAGATAACTTGTAACCATTCCTGTGGTCCCAGCTAACTTATAACCATTCCTGTGGTCCCAGCTAAGTTTTAGACCATTCCTGTGGTCCCAGATAACTTATAACCATTCCTGTGGTCCCAGATAACATATATCCATCCCTGTGGTCCCAGCTAAGTTTTAGACCATTCCTGTGGTCCCAGATAACTTATACCCATTCCTGTGGTCCCAGCTAAGTTTTAGACCATTCCTGTGGTCACAGCTAAATTTCAGACCATTCCTGTGGTCCCAGCTAAGTTTTAGACCGTTCCTGTGGCGGCAGCTAAGTTTTAGACCGTTCCTGTGGTGGCAGCTAACTTATAACCATTCCTGTGGTCCCAGCTAACTTATAACCATTCCTGTGGTCCCAGCTAACTAGTAACCATTCCTGTGGTCTCAGCTAACTTATAACCATTCCTGTGGTCCCAGCTAACTTATAACCATTCCTGTGGTCCCAGCTAAGTTTTAGACCATTCCTGTGGTCTCAGCTAAGTTTTAGACCATTCCTGTGGTCCCAGCTAACTTATAACCATTCCTGTGGTCCCAGCTAAGTTTTAGACCATTCCTGTGGTCCCAGCTAACTAGTAACCATTCCTGTGGTCCCAGCTAACTTATAACCATTCCTGTGGTCCCAGCTAAGTTTTAGACCATTCCGGTGGTCCCAGCTAACTTATAACCATTCCTGTGGTCCCAGCTAACTTATACCCATTCCTGTGGTCCCAGATAACTTATACCCATTCCTGTGGTCCCAGCTAAGTTTTAGACCATTCCTGTGGTCACAGCTAAGTTTTAGACTGTTCCTGTGGCGGCAGCTAAGTTTTAGACCGTTCCTGCGAAGGTTTGTCCAGGGAATATTTCCGCTGCCAAATGGCTCCATGGCTCAGTGCCTTTTCTAGACCATAATATGTGGCAGGGATTGATTTTTCAGGCCCAGCCATTTGTTAAACTGTCAGGATAAGAGGGTTTCATAGACTAGGCCTGGAGAAATGGGGAGAAGGGAAGCCTTCTGCCAATAACCAGTGCTGCAGGCATCCATGCCTGGTCTCAAGTCTGCTGCGGGATACCCCCCCTGCAGCTCATATCTGCAGAAACCGCTGCGGGATCCCCCCCCCCAGCTCCTGTCTGCAGAAACGGCTGCAGGATACCCCCCTGCAGCTCATATCTGCAGAAACCGCTGCGGGATCCCCCCCCCAGCTCCTGTCTGCAGAAACGGCTGCAGGATACCCCCCCTGCAGCTCATATCTGCAGAAACGGCTGCGGGATACCCCCCTGCAGCTCATATCTGCAGAAACGGCTGCGGGATACCCCCCCCCCCAGCTCCTGTCTGCAGAAATGGCTGCAGGATACCCCCCCTACAGCTCATGTTTCCAGAAACTGCTGCAGGAGACACTTTTCTGCAGCTCATCT
>NC_049990.1:119474-121859 GCF_000003815.2 Branchiostoma floridae
CGCGGCAGGGGCATGAGACAAATCGTACATAAAGCGTCCTTGTTAGCACCAGAAGCAAACGTCAACCTTGCTGAGAAACATCACAAGCACACGTCAGTTCATAATCGTGCAGCGTAACAATGGGTTCTGGGACAATAGCCGTGGGTTCTGGGGCAGTAACCATGGATTATGGGACAGTAACGGTGGGTTCTTTGGCAGTAACAGTGGGTTCTGGGACAGTAACCGTGGGTTTTGGGGCAGTAACAGTGGGTTTTGGGGCAGTAACAGTGGGTTTTCGGGGCAGTAACAGTGGGTTTTGGGACAGTAACCATGGGTTTTGGGGCAGTAACCGTGGGTTTTGGGGCAGTAACCGTGGGTTTTGGGGCAGTAACAGTGGGTTTAGGGGCAGTAACCATGGGTTTTGGGGCAGTAACCGTGGGTTTTGGGGCAGTAACAGTGGGTTTGGGGGCAGTAACAGTGGGTTTTCGGGGCAGTAACAGTGGGTTTTGGGACTGCAACGGTGGGTTCTGGGACAGTAACCGTGGGTTTTGGGGCAGTAACAGTGGGTTTTGGGGCAGTAACAGTGGGTTCTGGGACAGTAACCGTGGGTTTTGGGGCAGTAACAGTGGGTTTTGGGGCAGTAACAGTGGGTAATAGGACAGTAACCGTGGGTTTGGGACAGTAACTGTGGGTTTTGGCGCAGTAACAATGGGTTTTGGGGCAGTAACTGTGGGTAATAGGACAGTAACCTTGGGTTTGGGACAGTCCCTACCAAGGGGCCATGGTGTCCCCAAACATGCATAATTTATTGAGTTGATGAACCTAACTGATGCCAGATTGACCCTAAGCTTGCAAACAGACATACATCAGCTGTGGAATATAAGCTTACAAACAATAATTCAAGATACAGTGTACATTAATATTTAGTTATTGTACATTCTACCCTTCCATAGTTTTACCTGCTTCTCGCTCCTGCGCAGGTTGACAGAAAAACCCATCCTGCGGAAATCTCTCACATCCGGAGCATCACACAATCCGCACACTACAGGCACGATATCAGCACAGAATCCACACAATATCAGCACAATATCCGCACGATATCAGCACAATATCAGCAAAATATCAGCACACAATCCGCACACGGTGGCACCCACAGTTGGTGCTAAATCCCAGGGAGGCCCAGGTAACGGGAAGAGGCCCAGTTAAGAGGAGAGGCCCAGGTAAGATGAGAGGCCCAGGTAAGATGAGAGGCCCAGGTAAGAGGCCCTGCGAGGCAGGCCAGGATCTGACTGGCGTCACGCCTGCCGGATGCGGTGTGATATAATGTGGAGGGGCCCACCAGTGATGTCATGTGGAGGGGCCCACCAGTGATGTCATGTTGGGCTATGGGCTATTGAATTACGGCCGTGCGCGGCTGTGATTGATTTTGCATAAAGGCAGCATTAGGCTGGTGCCAGGCTGGCGGCGGCGCTGGGTTCAAATTATGCAGCTGCGCACGCAAGCATTAATCTATGGGGCAGCTATCACATTACTGCTGGGGAAGCTATCACATTACTGCATGGGGCAGCTATCACATTACTGCCTGGGGCAGCTATCACATTACTGCATGGGGTAGCTATCACATTACTGCTGGGGCAGCTATCACATGGGGCAGCTATCACATTACTGCTGGGGCAGCTATCACATTACTGTATGGGGCAGCTATTACATTACTGCATGGGGCAGCTATCACATTACTGCATGGGGTAGCTATCATATTACTGCATGGGGTAGCTATCACATTACTGCTGGGGCAGCTATCACATTACTGTATGGGGCAGCTATCACATTACTGCATGGGGCAGCTATCACATTACTGCATGGGGCAGCTATCACATTACTGTATGGGGCAGCTATCACATTACTGCCTGGGGCAGCTATCACATTACTGCTGGGGCAGCTATCACATTACTGTATGGGGCAGCTATCACATTACTGCATGGGGCAGCTATCACATTACTGCTGGGGAAGCTATCACATTACTGCATGGGGCAGCTATCACATTACTGCTGGGGCAGCTATAACATTACTGCATGGGGCAGCTATCACATTACTGCATGGGGCAGCTATCACATTACTGCTGGGGCAGCTATCACATTACTGCATGGGGCAGCTATCACATTACTGCTGGGGCAGCTATAACATTACTGCATGGGGCAGCTATCACATTACTGCTGGGGAAGCTATCACATTACTGCAAGGGGGCACCTATCACATTACTGCTGGGGCAGCTATAACATTACTGCCGGGGGCAGCTATCAAATTACTGCCGGGGGCAGCTATCCATTTACCGTTTGCCTGGGGGAACCTATAACATTAACGCGGGGGGAAACCTATCCGGTTCCCCATACCGCCCGGGGGGGCACC
>NC_049990.1:121959-130235 GCF_000003815.2 Branchiostoma floridae
ACTGTATGCATGGGGCAGCTATCACATTACTGCTGGGGAAGCTATCAGTATCACATTACTGCTGGGGCAGCTATCACATTACTGCCCCCGTCAGGGCCCCATCACCCCTCAGGGCCCTTCTCCTGTATCCCCTCATGAATTATGCAGAAGCACATACATTTTGTACATGAGGAGCCATTATAAAACAGAGGCGCCATTTTAAACCACAGAGGCCATTCTTGAACACTAGGGGTGATTCTTAAACACTGGGGCCATTCTTAAACACAAGGGCCAAATTCCAAAACACACTGCAGGGGCCATTCTAAATAAAAGGGGCCATGATTGTAAACCACAGAGGCCACATTCTCAAACATACGTGCCATTCTTAAACACATGGGCCATTCTTAAACACAGGAGCCATTCTTAAACACAGGGGCCATTCTTAAACACAGGAGCCATTCTTAAAGTTAAACACAGGGGCCATTCTTAAACACAGGAGCCATTCTTAAACACATGGGCCATTCTTAAAGTTAAACACAGGGGCCATTCTTAACAAAGGACCATTCCAGATGCCACACCTAGCTGAGGTAACTCGTGTATAGAAACACAAGGAAGGTGTTCCATGTAATTTTGAGTACATGGCATATCAGCAGCACCACCTAGCAATTAACAGGGGAACAGCAGCCCAGCAGAAAGGAGCTGCACATCTCATTCGCACTCACACTCATACTTACTATCACACTCACATTCACACTCACTCCCACATATTTACATTCACACTCACATTCACACTCACTCCAACACATTTCCACTCACACTCACATTTGCACTCACACTCATACTTACTATTACACTCACACTCCAGTCCACTCAAACCTCATTCCCACTTACTCACACTTACACTCACACTCACATTTACACTCACACTCACACTCACACTTACACTCACACTCACATTCACACTCATACTTACATCCCACTCACACCTCATTCCCACTCGCACTCATATTTACAATCACACACTCACACACACACTCACATTCACCTTTACACTCACATTCACATTCACACTCCAGTCCACTCAAACCTCATTCCCACTCACACTCACTATCTGGTTTATCGTTAATTATTTCCCGCATGCAGTAATTAACCTGGTGAAATAGTTAAACTGGAAAATAACTACCTCAGTAACTAGCTATACTGGGTCATTAACTAAGTTAGTAACTAACCTGGTCCAAATGGCCCCATAACTAAGTTGGTAACTAACCAGAACAGGTTAATCAGTAGTAAGTTATCATCACTAACCTGGCCAGGTTAATCAGTAGTTAGTAAGTTATCATCACTAACCTGGCCAGGTAAATTTGTAGTTAATGAGTTATCCTCACTAACCTGGCCAGGTAAATAAGTAGTTAATGAGTTATCATCACTAACCAGAGCAGGTTAGTCAGTAGTTAATAAGTTATTTTTACTAACCTGGTCGAACTGAGCCCAGAGAATGTTGATGTACTCCTTCCTGGCCAGGTGGCCCCGGAAATGTTTCTGTAGGATGATGGCAGCTCTCTCCTCGCGGGTTAGGTTATCCACCTGATGGCACAAACACAAAAAAAATAAACAACAAATATGCACAAGAAATAAAGACAACAAATCAACAAATACAAAAACTGTTTATGAACATGTTTCACACTACAGAACATGTGCCACACTACAGAACATGTGCCACACTACATCCATCACACTACAGAACATGTGCCACACTACAGAACATGTGCCACACTGCAGAACATGTGCCACACTACAGAACATGTGCCACACTACAGAACATGTGCCACACTACAGAACATGTGCCACACTACAGAACATGTGCCACACTACAGAACATGTGCCACACTACAGAACATCTGCCACACTACAGAACATCTGCCACACTACAGAACATCTGCCACACTACAGAACATCTGCCACACTACAGAACATGTGCCACACTAAATACATCACACTATAGAACATGTGCCACACTACAGAACATGTGCCACACTACAGAACATGCGCCACTAACATCAGACCTACCTTTGGTATGACGCTTGCTGCCAGCCTGGAGTCGACAGCCTGTAGAAGGAACAAAGAACAGTTTGTTATAATTTAGGGACAAACAAACACACAAACAATATTGTGGAAGGCCCATGTGGAAAAGGCGAGCAGCACTGTTGGAGAGCAAAGGTCAGTCTTTGCTGCAGTTTGAGCAGCCGGGAACTCAAATGATGAGTTATGCTCCACCCATTATGGCGGCATTGATGTTATCTACCTCTGACCTCTAACCCATAACCTCTAACCTTTGTATAGATCATTTGATCATTCCAGAAAGAAAGAAAGAGAGAAAGAACTGGTAGCTCCTAACCTACATGTATAGCTCCTAACCTACATGTATAGCTCCTAACCTACATGTATAGCTCCTAACCTACATGTATAGCTCCTAACCAACATGTATAGCTCCTAACCTACATGTATAGCTCCTAACCTACATGTATAGCTCCTAACCTACATGTATAGCTCCTAACCTACATGCATAGCTCCTAACCTACATGTATAGCTCCTAACCTACATGTATAGCTCCTAACCTACATGTATAGCTCCTAACCTACATGTATAGCTCCTAACCTACATGCATAGCTCCTAACCTACATGTATAGCTTCTAACCTACATGTATAGCTCCTAACCTACATGTATAGCTCCTAACCTACATGTATAGCTCCTAACCTACATATATTGCTCCTAACCTACATGTATAGGTCTAGTAGAAAGTCAGAATTACCTCCTACGCCTGAATCATCACTGGACAACCCCTAACCTCTGTCCTGTGACCTCACCAGTATGCTTACCATGGTTCTACTCCTGTCGCTGCATAACCCATAACCTGTAATCTGTCGCTGCGTAACCCCTAACCTGTGACCTGTTGCTGCGTAACCCCTAACCTGTGACCTGTTGCTGCATAACCCCTGACCTGTAACCTGTTGCTGCATAACCCCTAACCTGTGACCTATGACCTCACCTACATGCTCTCCATGTTTCTCCTCCTCCTGTCGTTGAGTAACTCCTAAGCTGTAACCTGTGACCTCACCTGGATGCTCTCCCTGGTTATGCTCCTCCTGTAACCTGTTGCTGTGTAACCCCTAACCTGTGACCTATGACCTAGCCTGCATGCACTCCCTGGTTCTCCTCCTCCTGTCGCTGCGAAACCCCTAACCTGTAACCTATGACCTCACCTGCATGCTCTCCCTGGTTGTCCTCCTCCTGTCGCTGTGTAACACGTAACCCCTAACCTGTGACCTGTTGCTGCTTAACCCCTAATCTGTGACCTATGACCTCACCTGCATGCTCTCCCTGGTTCTCCTCCTCATGTCGCTGCGTAACCCCTAACCTGTGACCTATTGCTGCTTAACCCCTAACCTGTGACCTTACCTGCATGCTCTCCCTGGTTCTCCTCCTCCTGTCGCTGTGTAACCCCTAACCTGTGACCTGTGACCTATTGCTGCTTAACCCCTAACCTGTGACCTTACCTGCATGCTCTCCCTGGTTCTCCTCCTCCTGTCGCTGCGTAAGGCCTCGTAACTGGGACACTCCAGAGTGGAGTCTGTGCTGGTGTTGAGGATGAGGTTGGCATTGTCAGGCACGTTGTACGCAAGATGGTCGTTCTTCATGTTTTTGCTCATGATGGTGTCATCTGAAAAACAAACAAAGGAATGTTTACCATTACAACATGTAGGGTTATAGCAACGGAGTTTCGAGATCCCCCTACACACACAAGTACAGTTATAGCAACAGAGTTTCAAGTTCCCCCTACATACACAACATATAGGGTTATAAGCGACAGAGTTTCAAGTTCCCCCTACATACACAACATGTAAGGTTATAGCAACAGAGTTTCAAGTTTCCCCTAGATACACAACATATAGGGTTATCAGCGACGGAGTTTCAAGTTCCCCCTACATACACAATATGTACTCTCAGTAAGGTTATAGCTACGGAGTTTCAAGTTCCCCCTACATACACAACATGTACATTTATACTTATAGCTACTGAGTTACTATTCCTGGGTTACAGCAACCCTGTGATAACAACATCACTATTCCTGGGTTACAGCAACCCTGTGATAACAACACTACTATTCATGGGTTACAGCAACCCTGTGATAACAACATCACTATTCCTGGGTTACAGCAACCCTGTGATAACAGCACTACTATTCCTGGGTTACAGCAACCCTGTGATAACAACATCACTATTCCTGGGTTACAGCAACCCTGTGATAACGACACTACTATTCCTGGGTTACAGCAACCCTGTGATAACAACATCACTATGCCTGGGTTACAGCAACCCTGTGATAACAATGTTCCTGGGTTACAGCAACGCTGTGATAACAACATCACTATTCCTGGGTTACAGCAACCCTGTGATAACAACACTACTATTCCTGGGTTACAGCAACCCTGTGATAACAACATCACTATTCCTGGGTTACAGCAACCCTGTGATAACAACACTACTATTCCTGGGTTACAGCAACCCTGTGATAATGTTCCTGGGTTACAGCAACCCTGTGATAATGTTCCTGGGTTACAGCAACCCTGTGATAACAACACTACTATTCCTGGGTTACAGCAACCCTGTGATAACAACACTACTATTCCTGGGTTACAGCAACCCTGTGATAACAACACTACTATTCCTGGGTTACAGCAACCCTGTGATAACGACACTACTATTCCTGGGTTACAGCAACCCTGTGATAACAACATCACTATTCCTGGGTTACAGCAACCCTGTGATAACAACACTACTATTCCTGGGTTACAGCAACCCTGTGATAACGACACTACTATTCCTGGGTTACAGCAACCCTGTGATAACGACACTACTATTCCTGGGTTACAGCAACCCTGTGATAACAACATCACTATTCCTGGGTTACAGCAACCCTGTGATAATAATGTTCCTGGGTTACAGCAACCCTGTGATAACAACACTACTATTCCTGGGTTACAGCAACCCTGTGATAATAATGTTCCTGGGTTACAGCAACCCTGTGATAACAACACTACTATTCCTGGGTTACAGCAACCCTGTGATAACAACATCACTATTCCTGGGTTACAGCAACCCTGTGATAACAACACTACTATTCCTGGGTTACAGCAACCCTGTGATAACAATGTTCCTGGGTTACAGCAACCCTGTGATAACAACACTACTATTCCTGGGTTACAGCAACCCTGTGATAATAATGTTCCTGGGTTACAGCAACCCTGTGATAACAGCACTACTATTCCTGGGTTACAGCAACCCTGTGATAACAACATCACTATTCCTGGGTTACAGCAACCCTGTGATAACAACACTACTATTCCTGGGTTACAGCAACCCTGTGATAACAACATCACTATTCCTGGGTTACAGCAACCCTGTGATAACAACACTACTATTCCTGGGTTACAGCAACCCTGTGATAACAACATCACTATTCCTGGGTTACAGCAACCCTGTGATAACAACACTACTATTCCTGGGTTACAGCAACCCTGTGATAACAACATCACTATTCCTGGGTTACAGCAACCCTGTGATAACAATGTTCCTGGGTTACAGCAACGCTGTGATAACAACACCACTATTCCTGGGTTACAGCAACCCTGTGATAACAACACTACTATTCCTGGGTTACAGCAACCCTGTGATAACAACATCACTATTCCATGGGTTACAGTTACAGCTGTGATAACAACACCACTATTCCTGGGTTACAGCAACCCTGTGATAACATCACTACTATTCCTGGGTTACAGCAACCCTGTGATAATAATGTTCCTGGGTTACAGCAACCCTGTGATAACAGCACTACTATTCCTGGGTTACAGCAACCCTGTGATAACAACATCACTATTCCTGGGTTACAGCAACCCTGTGATAACAACACTACTATTCCTGGGTTACAGCAACCCTGTGATAACAACATCACTATTCCTGGGTTACAGCAACCCTGTGATAACAACACTACTATTCCTGGGTTACAGCAACCCTGTGATAACAACATCACTATTCCTGGGTTACAGCAACCCTGTGATAACAATGTTCCTGGGTTACAGCAACGCTGTGATAACAACACCACTATTCCTGGGTTACAGCAACCCTGTGATAACAACACTACTATTCCTGGGTTACAGCAACCCTGTGATAACAACATCACTATTCCTGGGTTACAGCAACCCTGTGATAACCACACTACTATTCCTGGGTTACAGCAACCCTGTGATAATGTTCCTGGGTTACAGCAACCCTGTGATAATGTTCCTGGGTTACAGCAACCCTGTGATAACAACACTACTATTCCTGGGTTACAGCAACCCTGTGATAACAACACTACTATTCCTGGGTTACAGCAACCCTGTGATAACAACACTACTATTCCTGGGTTACAGCAACCCTGTGATAACAACACTACTATTCCTGGGTTACAGCAACCCTGTGATAACAACACTACTATTCCTGGGTTACAGCAACCCTGTGATAACAATGTTCCTGGGTTACAGCAACCCTGTGATAACAACACTACTATTCCTGGGTTACAGCAACCCTGTGATAACAATGTTCCTGGGTTACAGCAACCCCGTGATAACAACACTACTATTCCTGGGTTACAGCAACCCTGTGATAACAATGTTCCTGGGTTACAGCAACCCTGTGATAACAATATTCCTGGGTTACAGCAACCCTGTGATAACAATGTTCCTGGGTTACAGCAACCCTGTGATAACAATGTTCCTGGGTTACAGCAACGCTGTGATGATAACATGGATATTCCATTTTTAACTTGAGAGGACTGATCCAAAGCTTGCTGATAAGCACTTTATTCTGTGTACGGATTGTAACATTATGTTGACTACCGACACAGATTAACTTACATTCAAGTTTTGTTGTTGTTGTTGTTGTCCTTGTTTAATATCTATTATTTCCCTATACTTGGACTGATGTTGTGTTTCCCTAGTTTCAGTTTCGAGCTAATTCCCGGGTTGGACCAGCCTCCTGATGCCGCCTCAGCAGACAACACGTCCGGCGGGAAGGCGGCCTTTAATTGGGGAGTCTGACCCGGAATTACGTATTCAGGTCGGCGTGTGCTGTCCGCAGCTACAGGCCGGGGGGAGACGTGTATGCCTGTAACCTTACCTGTGCCTGTACCTGTGCCTGTCGGGCGACTCCGTCTCGTATATACAATAATTACAAACTAGGTACAGCCGGCAGGATTGTTGTTGTTGTTGTGATCGGGGCCAGCCCAGCGCCAGCCGTGCCCAGCGCATCACTTCCGGGTTACCCTCCCCCCGCCCGGACCAGCCGCCCTCTCCGTGGCCCCGTCTCTCCTGCATAGCTACAGCCCCGGGTCTGTTCTGTACCCGCCACATGTCGTCCTGGGCACGCTCTCTCACTCCCTCTATCCTGCCCGCTGGATAGTCGCTGTGTGTGTGTCAGCCCTACCACCCCCCTCCCCTCCCCCCTGACCCGTCCCCAACCCCCGCTCACCTGAGTTAGAAACGTCTCCACACGGCAGCCCGGGTCCCCCCCGCGGCCATCAGGCCATCTACAGGCGGGAAGGCGCGCGGAAATCGGCCTCTTGGTCCTCAACACGGAACAAATCTTCTAAATCTCTCCTCAAAATCACGGAAACTGTGTCAAGATGGCGACACGACTCTCGTTTACAGGATACTTTACCAAACTCTGGGCACGAGACTCTGATGGCATAGTTAGGCAAAATGGTGCCCTGTTCATCTCATAAATTTCGCTAGATGTCGCCAGTGTGCCATCTGTGTTTGACGGCGGGCTTCTGTTGCGAAGAAATATCGTTTATTTTGAGATCATTGCCAATGACAGGGCGCCAAATATGCATATGATGGAGTTTACACGTATCCCTGACTATTTAAAGGCGCTCAGAGCAGTTTTCTTTGTCTTTTGAAATTTAATTTTCAAGTCATTTTTACACACAGTAACGTTAAGGTTAAATAATACTATCTCATTGCATAATCGACCCTTCATTGGAGCAAGAAATGAGAACGTCCTTGGGGTGGTTGAGAAGTCTTTTGAAAATTCGTAGGCGCCTGCCCCAAGTCATTTATTTTCAAAATATTGCGGAAACACACCGCGAAACCTTAACCCATTGATTACCGGAACCCTTTCCGGAGAATGTTGCCCCCTTGTTCCCAATGGAATTCCGGTTTTGGATTTTGCGAACGGGCCAATCCAAATTCAGTTT
>NC_049990.1:130760-135641 GCF_000003815.2 Branchiostoma floridae
AATATGCGCCTCGAAAAAGTACCGACGGGAAACCGTTCAGTGACTCGATCCTGTGCTGATTTATTATAGGATGTAATAAATCAAAGGGGTCCATTTGCTGTAAGTACGAAATAATGATACAAATGTGCTAGTATGTTGAAGTAAATATCATACCGATTGTCACATCCAGAATATTTTTAATTCTAATGCTCTAAAAACTGCTCTGGGTGCCTTTTTTTAACGTTACATTCTTACTTGTCAGCACGGAACTGCAGGAAGCTAATGTGCCTGCGCTGCAGCCGACCGATGATGATGATCATAAGCTACCTCCCTCCCTACCCACCTGGCTTCCTTTGTCCTTAGGTTCACACATAAGTATATGCCATACTTGTTTACGTGTGACTATAAATGTCTATGTCATTTGCATACTTGTGACTGGCTACAAGCGGGAAGAAGCTCTGACGCCATTCCTTATTAAAGATGGCATCCTGTTTAGTAACCGATTCGGCACATGTTTTAAGCAACAAATTTATTTTTCAAAGCTCTCCATTTGATGGTTCATGATGAACCTGCTAATATTTAGTTCTGGTATGATCCAAACATTTAAAATCTAACGTTCTTGCATATACCTCGCGCCTTACCTCCCTGTGATACCGCAGCATGTAGCCCCCATGCACACCCTCAGCCCCATTGCTGCTTGGGTATCGTCTGCGGAGTTGCCGCCTGGACACGGGAAGGGCCTGACTCTCCTGACTTAGCAACAAGAATGGTTTCCGTCAGAGCCAGGTGAGTAGGTAGAAACTGTGAAGTTACCTCTCGTGTCTGTGACTCTTCGGCGGGAAAATCGTGCGAACACTGTGAGGAACCCGGCCCGAAACATGGCTGGAACCCGGCCCGAAACATGGCTGGAACCCGGCCCGAAACATGGCTGGAGCGCCCGACCTTTGCTTCAGACTGTGGCGGCGGGGAACCGGGTCACACATCCTCACGGGAAGTATAAGGTGCTGTCACACTAACAAAGTCTGTGGATTACCAAAATAAGTTGTATTGTAATCTGCACTTGATAACACGGGATCGTTGTGTGCTCCCTCTTATAACGACATAATATCATAAGCTTGTCTCAGTGTCACTGACGAAAGCCATCGGATGTTGTCTGAAACGTCTGACCATCATATCCAGTTGCTTTAGCTTGTAAGCTGCTTTTGGTGTTGAATCTTTTTTTTTTTTTTAATTCACTTGTCCTGTGGTAGCCGGATACTGTCCGGGTATTAAAGTTCGCTCCGACGTACATGTAAGTTATACAGTCGCTTCTCTGCCATTCCGGAGAACTGACGTTAAAGTTACTACCCGGATGCAAGGACGTTACATCAGATGTAACGTCCTTGTTAGTGAGTCCTGTCGGAAATAAAGAATCACTTGCCTCGAGCCTTGCCCGAAATTACATTACCCTAAAGGGCATTTCTCTGCTAGTATGTATTTTCAGTTAGTGATTTCTTGTCTGTTTTTCTGTTCTGTAACTGTTTCTCTTTTAAACAACATGTCTTGTTGTTACCTGTTTAGCCCGGTGTGGCAAAAATGTGCAATTACTTATTCATTCATTCATCAAAATCCCACTCATTGAAAATCTTACCTGCCCGATCGGCAAGTGTGGTAGGACGTGTGCTTCCACATCCCGGGACAATCGTGCTAGTGACTTGTCCCGGTCTGTCGAACTGGTGAGTTACTATAATAGCAGTGACTGTCAAACGCAGTCATTGCTGTTCAGGTCACAACAAAATATAATGGTTTAAAGATAACGTTACATGTAGTACGAGCTAGCGATGAGTGGATGTCTTCACCTACTACTGAGTGAAGTCGGCTTCTTCTCGCTATTATAATGTATTACAGAACGGAGGGATAATGTTATGTTTTGTGATCGAACGTTTGTAGCCACACGATGAAGCTTATGAGTTATGGGTCTATTTTATATAGATAAATAGTTCTTGGATCCTGATAATGATTCACACTCCAGAAAGGCTTCCTCTCATAAACTACAGTCCAGGTTGATATGATAATGTAGATGACATCAACTGGAAAAACCCCAAAACTGATGGAAGCGAATAAGAAATAAAGTTAACTTCATTTGATATGAAATCTAAGTGGTCAGGAAGGTTGAACAATTGACATAACACACGGAGTATGGTATACCCAACAGATTCTTCATTCTTGTTCTTTCACATCTTCGGCTTTGGAATCTACTTTTGCCTTCTATGACAATATCTCATTTCCAAATTTTTGATTGTTTCTTACAGCTGCTTTGTACACTTTACAGCATGTTCTAAAACGTTTTCAAAATGTTTCTATTTGTCATCCATATAATCAAGTCAACATGGCCTTACCCATCAAGCAACTGAGAATTAACATCCACCTGTTAAGATTTCTTCTGTCATTATAATCCCTTTCTTCCAAGGAAACACCCAAGAAATGTAGACAAACAAAAGACAGTAACACGACGTGCTTCATATCATTTCACCTGACACGACTTTAATCTACAATTGCACAATCTAAAATACAGAGCATGGAAGCCTCTCCACATCGAAGCTGCATTTTGTTACCACTTATATGTGAATACTGGTCACCGGGAATCTAGAAAACCACAAGAAATCTCCAACATTTTTATAGTCAAATATCTCATAACAGCATACCTTTTGGCAGATAAAAGACATCAACATACATATTATGTAAAAAAAAAGTGACGTTTAAAGAGAATTCACTATAGCTTCACTGTACATCAGGTAAAATGTAAAATTGTTTCTATGTTGCCTTTCGAATCTAGAACAAGACTTTCCAAAATGTGAAGTGACCAGTATTTTCTGCTGTCTGTAGCACAAAATTCCACATAATGTAATATTTACAGTGATTCTCTAAGTGTAGAATTACACATTCAGCTTTACATATGCAACATTGCAATATACATAATATAATCTGTTAATAACAGCATATGTTCAAATTGCATTATAATATGACTGTAAAACTATGATTAAGACATTTTCATTGCAGAATGGAAGACACAAATAATTCTGGCTTCCTTTTCTGCATAAGGTATCACTGAGAAACTCAGAGCAGTCACATGCAGCAAAGTATCAGATTCCAGCTCTTGGAAGACTAAAATATATCTAAGCAAAAAAAATAGACAACACACCATAGAAGTCAAATTGCAATTGCTAAAATAGTCTTATCCCAAATACAAAGAATCTGTAAGGACTATAATATTGCATAATCTGCCAATCACAAAACTGCTCTGGAACTAATATGAAATATTGCACAAAAATCAACTAGCAAAGTTAACGTCATGAGCAGCAGAGCTTTCAGCATTGCACATGTTCCTGCTCATTTCAGCCGGACACTGACAGACTATTGCACTTAGACAGCGTAAAGTTTTACCTAAACATGGAACAGTTTTACACATTCAATCACATTGAAACTGCCCAGACACCAATGTACACGCCGGGGAGCTTGTTTCAGGCCACACTAAATTCTTACGGATGGCATTCTCCGGAAGTCAGCTGAGTTTGCCATGAGGACTGGGGTGTGAGCCATGAGGACTGGGGTGTGAGTCACCGGCCACTGCTCAAACTGGCAAACTCCACACTGGGATCCATCAAAAGAAGTGATCTTTACTAGCCAGAGTATCTATGGTAGGATATTGGAGCCAGTAACTACTGAGTATCTATGGTAGGATGTTGGAGCCAGTAATTCCATAATTCTCACCTGTACAAGTCTCCAATATCCCATATTTTCCACGAACTAAATTATTTTGGGAAATGTCTTCAGAAGTGAATACACGACGTGCAGGCTCCTCCTAGTCAGACGTACAGAATTCCTTGATAAAACATCACAGTTCTGAACTGTAGCAAACACAACAAACATCTTCAAGCTATTTACAGTTCTGTCACAATATTTTCCCAGGCAGAGATTCTCCTACTACAATGAGCTTCCACAATTCTCTATGATCTATATATATCAATAGTTGTACATCTGACAGTTAATGTTCCTATCTGTTCATATCTAGGCTCTATTGAGAGGTAATCAGGCGATGTTAAGGCTACAGGGGAGAAAATTCTTCTCCAATATTTCTTGACAGGTTTCATACAAAATGTGATATTCAGCCACAGACAGAAATTTGCAATTAGTACAACAATCTGTGGAACCTGTTGGAGTTCTATATACAGCTGATCAGCACTGAGCTCCTGTGCTGGCCCTGATTCTGTCAGGTAAAGGATAAAGAAGTTATATTATAAGTTATAAGGTGTAGGGTTCACTTGGAATCACTTGGATCTGCGACTGGGGGGTGATTTGTTGCAGTCTTTATACTATATAATAATAGTATATTTCCTGTTGTTAGAACCAACCACAGCCAGTTGCCACAGTTATAGTACAGCCTTGGATTTCATGATAACAGACATCCAGGAAACTGACAATGGCTACAAAATGTCATCACCTCACTGATGTTTACCCATCTGTGAAGTCTGCACAGGAGAAAGGTAGACTGCCCTTTGCAATGTCCTGTTGCAACGTTTCCTTTGGTCATATCCAATACTCGTGGTCCTGCTGCTCTGGCCAATGCTGCTGTTTTTTTTTTATGAGATGGGTTGCCATGGTGATGGTTACTTGTGTTCTATTTACATTCTCATTCTACTGCTGCTCTGGCCACCGTTGCTCTACAGTCCAAGGTTATCAGGCCACTGTTGTTCTCCAGTGATTGCCATAGTGATAGTTACCATGATGGTGATATTTACATGCTGGTTGTGCTGCTGCTCATGAGGCCACTGTTGTTCTCCAGAGGTTGCCATAGTGATAGTTGCCATGGTGATATCTACGTGCTGGTCGTGCTGCTGCTCAGGCCGCTGTCTTCTTCAGTCT
>NC_049990.1:135741-152508 GCF_000003815.2 Branchiostoma floridae
CAAAAGTTTAACATTTAATGTTGTCGATAAGGCATCAGAAGGATGACGGCGGAGACACAATGATTAACATTCTATGTTGTTATCCCATAAAGACCTCCCCAATCAGTCCCTGTGAGACCAACATTCCTGCTGTCTGCACGCGGTCCCACAAGTTGGAGAACTCATCGCTGGACCAGCCATAACCCACCCTGTGCCATAACCCATGCCATAACCTACCCTGTCCCATAACCCATGCCATAATCCACCCCCTGCCATAACCTATGCCATAACCCACCCTGTCCTATAACCCATGCCATAATCCACCCCCTGCCATAACCTATGCCATAACCCACCCTGTCCTATAACCCATGCCATAATCCACCCCCTGCCATAACCTATGCCATAACCCACCCCGTCCCATAACCCGTGCCATGACCCACCCCATGACCCACCTCTGTCCCGTAAATCCGTGCTGTGTCCGTCTCGTCCTCGGAGTTGGAGAACTCGTCGCTGGACCAGCCGATATCATCCGAGTCTTCGTCTTCTACAGACGTCGTCGCCACGCCGCTGTCGCCATTGCTGGAGGATGATGGGATACCATTGTCGTTGTAATCTTTGGGGGACGGACTCTTCTCGGGCTGGTAGCCCCACTGATTCTGTTTCATCAGTCTGAATCAATAACCGATAATCAATAAATCAGACCCTTCCCAGGCTTGTCGCCCTACTGTCATCAATAATCAATACAACAGGACCCTTATCAAGCAGGTAGCCCCCTGATTCTGTTTCATCAGTCTGAATCAATAATCAATAAATCAGACCCTTCCCAGGCTTGTCGCCCTACTGTCATCAAAATCAATAATCAATAAATCAGAACCCTTCTCAGGCTGGCAGCCCCACTGATTCTGTTTCATCTGAATCAATAAATCAGAACCCTTCCCAGGCTGTTGTAACTGCAGTTAGGATGTCCACACTTGGGGACAGGTTCTGTATTACCTGTAGCTCTAAGTACTGTACAGAATTGTACTTAGACTACAGAACTGTACTTAGATAACAGAACTGTACATGGACTACAGAACTGTGTACTTAGAACCATAGAACAGTAGGAGTGTTCTTAGTTGTGCACCGTGTTCGGGGACAGGTTTGGCCATTAACTGTCCTGTATTTCAGTAGTTCTAAGTACAGTTTTAGAACTACAGAGCTGTACTAATAGACTATACTATAGACCTGTAAGTACATAGAACAATAAGAGTGTCCTTACTTGTGCACCGTGTTTGGGGACAGGTTTGGCCGCTGACTGTCCGGTATTCTCTGCATGTCTGAGAGGTCGGAAGACTGGCGCTGAGTCACTCCTGGCAAAAGAGAAAGTTTCATTACTGTACAGAACTGTGCTCCATGCGACCTGGACCCTTCATTACAAGTGTCGATATTTAACCCTTCATTAAAGTGTTGATATTTAACCCTTCATTACAAGTGTTGATATTTAACCCTTCATTAAAGTGTTGATATTTAACCCTTCATTACAAGTGTTGATATTTAACCCTTCATTACAAGTGTTGATATTTAACCCTTCATTACAAGTGTTGATCTAAATGGTAGACAAATAGCTTCAATGGTGACATGGGAAACCAGAACAAGTTATAGGGTGTGGATACAGGAAACCAGAACAAGTTATAGGGTGTGGATACAGGAAACCAGAACAAGTTATAGGGTGTGGATACAGGAAACCAGAACAAGTTATAGGGTGTGGATACAGGAAACCAGAACAAGTTATCGGGTGGAGATACAGGAAACCAGAACAAGTTATAGGGTGTGGATACAGGAAACCAGAACAAGTTATAGGGTGTGGATACAGGAAACCAGAACAAGTTATAGGGTGGGGATACAGGAAACCAGAACAAGTTATAGGGTGTGGATACGGGAAACCAGAACAAGTTATAGGGTGGGGATACGGGAAACCAGAACAAGTTATAGGGTGTGGATACAGGAAACCAGAACAAGTTATAGGGTGTGGACACAGGAAACCAGAATAAGTTATAGGGTGTGGATACAGGAAACCAGAACAAGTTATAGGGTGTGGATACGGGAAACCAGAACAAGTTATAGGGTGGGGATACGGGAAACCAGAACAAGTTATAGGGTGTGGATACAGGAAACCAGAACAAGTTATAGGGTGTGGACACAGGAAACCAGAACATGTTATAGGGTGTGGATACAGGAAACCTCCTTTAGGCCACACCAATTTAATTTCTTGGTTCACGGATTCGCTCGCTCCTATTTTTTGGAAAAAAAAATAAAAATAAAAATTACCACTCAGCCAATTTTCACCATTAATGAAACCATTCACCAACTTTCTGGTGTAGCAAACATAAAAGCTGACACTACTTTTGTAATTTTCAATGCACAGGTGCTGTTACTGTACAGCAATAGTGTTTTTGTACTTTTTTCAAGCTGAAAACTTTTTATTCTTTATGTTTTAGATTAGCCCTTACCTTTACCCCAACCATTTTACAATTTTTATTTTTATTTCGCCCTCTCGCTCCATATTTTTAATGAAAAAATCCGTGAACCAAGAAATTAAATTGGTGTGGCCTTATGGGTACGTGTGTTCTTGCAGTTACACACACTTCTGCTTCCCTGGACAGCCCCAAATATGGGGTCTAAATGTGATGCAATCTAATCGTGATATAGGAAGAAGACAGGACAAAACTGTACATGTAGTACTGTTGTTGGGTGGTTTAGTATTAGAACTACAGAACTATACATACAACTACAGAACTGTACATAGAGATACAGAACTGTACATAGAAGTGGAGTACTGAACATAGAGATACAGAACTGTACATAGAACTGGTGATGAACATAGAACTACAGATCAGTAATCGTGTCTAAACTTGACACAGGAAGAAGACAGGTGAGTTTACCTGCAGTGCTTTTGCCGGGAGCCCGGGTGTTCGCTGGCAGCGAGTTAGTCTTACGAGTAGCTACACAACAAGGAAGGAAGGAGGGAAGCATTAGTATCCTGTAGCACCAATGGCAGATGCTAGGAGGCGCTAATAGTCAAGTCGGCCCAATGCAAGCAGCAGTCAGTAAGTCAGCAACATATAAGTAAGTAGGCTCATCATTTACTCAACCATCTGTCATTATCTATAATATAGTGATAAAGGATAATCGGACATGAAGAAATGTACATTATTCTCTAGCTTTAGCTACTGTAGCTTGGTTACAAGTTGAAAGAGCACTTAATTAAGACGAGTGTACTTCGAAAAGTGATGGGAAGTAATATTCAGGGACAGAAAAGCCTGGTCTGTCATCCAACAACGCTCTAACTTCTTGTAAGACTGCATATCTATATCATATCTTCACTCTGCAGACATGCAATATGTTGTAGGGGAATGTATCATCTTAACGTTAGGCAGCCTGTTCCCTACATGTGTGCAAGTTTGTCTGTGATGTCTGTTCAGCCTGTTCGAATTCCCTACATGTGTGCAAGTTTGTCTGTGTGTTTGGATCTTCTGAAGGGTGTGCAGGACAAACAATAAGCAGTATGATGACAAAACACAAGGAAGGAACTTCAATACAACGCATACTTGTCAACAGGTTACGAATACAAATGTACTTGTAATTAAGGATCGTCAAACTTGACTAAAAGTTAACTGAAAGTGAATTCAAACATAATAAACTGAAAGAAAAGCTGAGCAACATCCAACCTTCAGACTGGGGAGTAAGGTGTACTGCAGGGTTAAAGGTCGTGTCGGGCATGGCCCCTGCAGGGTTAGACGTGACCCTGCCCTGCACATCAAACTGAGGATGTTGTTGTTGATGTTGTTGTTGTTGTTGATGTTGTTGTTGTTTATGAGATACAGCAGGGGAAGCCCCGGCCCCACCTTTACAAGCGTCGAACTGTGAGAGCAGCACTCTGCGGATCTCCTTCAGCCAGATGGACTTGGTCTCTGCTGTGGGCGCCTGGATGGTGTACACCTCCGACCTGCCGTGCAGCCAGACCTCAAACTTACGGGCGTCCCCTTTAACGTTCTCTGTGATGCCTACTGCACTCATCTGTACAGACACATAACACAAACATTACACACTCAGCTAACCCTAACCCTGGAGCCAGACCTCAAACTTACGGGCATCGCCTTTCACGTTCTCTGTGATGCCTACTGCACTCATCTGGGGGCAGAAAACACACATTACACACTCAGCTAACCCTAACCCTGGATGGTGTACACCTCCGACCTGCCGTGGAGCCACTCAAACTTACGGGCGTCGCCTTTAACATTCTCTGTGATGCCTACTGCACTCATCTGTACAGACACATAACACAAAAATTACACACACATCTGTACAGACACATAACATAATTATTACACACTCATCACGGTTCACATTCTCTGGGATGCCATCTCCCTCCTTGAAGTAAGTTTGTAAGTTAGTAGGTGTGTTACCTGTATACAGTTCTTGTAGCTGTAGCAGGCCCTCTCCCCTTCCTTGATGTAAGTTTGTAAGTTAGTAAGTGTGTTACCTGTATGCAGTTCTTGTAGCTGTAGCAGGCCCTCCCTCCCTCCTGTATGTAAGTTTGTAAGTTAGTAAGTGTGTTACCTGTATGCAGTTCTTGTAGCTGTAGCAGGCCCTCCCTCCCTCCTTTATGTAAGTTTGTAAGTTAGTAAGTGTGTTACCTGTATGCAGTTCTTGTAGCTGTAGCAGGCCCTCCCTCCCTCCTTTATGTAAGTTTGTAAGTTAGTAAGTGTGTTACCTGTATGCAGTTCTTGTAGCTGTAGCAGACCCTCTCTCCTTGATGTAAGTTTGTAAGTTAGTAAGTGTGTTACCTGTATGCAGTTCTTGTAGCTGTAGCAGACCCTCTCTCCTTGATGTAAGTTTGTAAGTTAGTAAGTGTGTTACCTGTATACAGTTCTTATAGCTGTAGCAGGCCCTCTCCCCTTCCTTGATGTCTTCCCGTTTCTTACAGAAGAGCAGCAGCTTCTCGTACAGGAAGATGTGTCTCTGCATGGGGCGGATCCGCAGAGCCTTGACCTTGCTGTCCTTACTGGAGCCCCAGACGCTGAAGGAGCCCTGCATCAGCAGCTTCCCCTGCTGGGACAGGTCACCCTGGGGGAGGGGGGCAACAACACAACAACACAGGTCACCCTGGGGGAGGGGGGCAACAACACATCAACACAGGTCACCCTGGGGGAGCAACAACTCTCTTAACAACACAGTTGCTGAGGAAACATCCTAATTAACAACAAAGTGTTCTTCACACAGCAATGAAAGGTGATACTTGGCTTCACACAGCAATGAAAGGTGATACTTGGCTTCACACAGCAATGAAAGGTGATACTTGGCTTCACACAGCAATGAAAGGTGATACTTGTCGTGGCTCAACTTACATCAAACCCGGTGATGGCGATCTGATGCATGATGTCATTGACATTTTTAAGGACCTCCAGCATGGTGGCCAGTGCGTCATCTATGTCCTGCCTGCCTTCCTGGTCCTGAGTGTATTTCAGCATCTCCTTCAGCAGCAGCTGGTACTTCGTGATGCGCTGCACTGGCTTCAGCAGGTACGCTTCTAAAGGCAGCTTGTGCTCCAGTCTGAGCTGGCACTCCTGTAGGGAACAATGGACAGCTCAAGGGTTAGGCTTCTAAAGGCAGCTTGTGGTCCAGTCTGAGCTGGCACTCCTGTAGGGAACAATGGACAGCACAGGGTTAGGCTTCTAAAGGCAGCTTGTGCTCCAGTCTGAGCTGGCACTCCTGTAGGGAACAATGGACAGCTCAGGGTTAGGCTTCTAAAGGCAGCTTGTGCTCCAGTCTGAGCTGGCACTCCTGTAGGGAACAATGGACAGCTCAGGGTTAGGCTTCTAAAGGCAGCTTGTGCTCCAGTCTGAGCTGGCACTCCTGTAGGGAACAATGGACAGCACAAGGGTTAGGCTTCTAAAGGCAGCTTGTGCTCCAGTCTGAGCTGGCACTCCTGTAGGGAACAATGGACAGCTCAGGGTTAGGCTTCTAAAGGCAGCTTGTGCTCCAGTCTGAGCTGGCACTCCTGTAGGGAACAATGGACAGCTCAGGGTTAGGCTTCTAAAGGCAGCTTGTGCTCCAGTCTGAGCTGGCACTCCTGTAGGGAACAATGGACAGCTCAGGGTTAGGCTTCTAAAGGCAGCTTGTGCTCCAGTCTGAGCTGGCACTCCTGTAGGGAACAATGGACAGCTCAGGGTTAGGCTTCTAAAGAGCAGTTACCACTAATACAAATCTACATAGGCGATAATGTAAAAGTTAGCAAGTTCAGGGTGTCATAATCTCATCCGTGAACATTCCAGGTCATAAGAACTCACCCCACACAGCAGCCCGCTATCTCAAGTGTCCAAAAGTCTAATCTTTAAACTTTCTGGACAGCGCAACTATTCCAGCGGTCAAATCTTGCCGCCATCTTGCTTTTCATGACGTCATTTTTGGGACTCAGCACTTGAAATTAGGGGTCAGCACAGGCCGAAAAGATGGACCAAAACCTAGTTTTTTGGCCGAATCTGAACATCTGCAACCTACACTGTCTCACCAATATGAAATGTTACTTTCATTTTCCTGCTAAACGTCGAAAATAGGCTAAAATACTGTAGGGACTCGTTTTGGGCCTTTTGCGCCTGCGTCAATTAGGGTCATTGCCCTAAAGGCAGCTTGTGCTCCAGTCTGAGCTGGCACTCCTGTAGGGAGCAATGGACAGCACAAGGGTTAGGCTTCTAAAGGCAGCTTGTGCTCCAGTCTGAGCTGGCACTCCTGTAGGGAGCAATGGACAGCACAAGGGTTAGGCTTCTAAAGGCAGCTTGTGCTCCAGTCTGAGCTGGCACTCCTGTAGGGAACAATGGACAGCTCAGGGTTAGGCTTCTAAAGGCAGCTTGTGCTCCAGTCTGAGCTGGCACTCCTGCAGGGAACAATGGACAGCACAAGGGTTAGGCTTCTAAAGGCAGCTTGTGCTCCAGTCTGAGCTGGCACTCCTGTAGGGAACAACGGACAGCTCAGGGTTAGGCTTCTAAAGGCAGCTTGTGCTCCAGTCTGAGCTGGCACTCCTGTAGGGAGCAATGGACAGCACAAGGGTTAGGCTTCTAAAGGCTGGTTAGCTGGTGAGTTTGTAAGTCAGTAAAGGTAAGTTTGTAAGTCAGTATGTGAGTGTGTAAGTAAGTGAGTGTAAGTCACTAAATGAGTGTGTAAGAAGTTGCAATGCTACCTTGAAGAAGGCGTTGTCGCCACAGTCCCTGCGAAGCGCCTCGGAGCGAGTCTTGTTCTGGCAGTATTTGCTGTACATCTGCAGGTCTTCTTGCTGTGGGACAGATAAAAGTTTCAGCCAGGTAACAACAAAAGTCTCAGCCAGGTAACAACAAGTCTCAGCCAGGTAACAACAAGTCTCAGCCAGGTAACAACAAAACTCTCAGCCAGGTAACAACAAAAGTCTCAGCAAGGTAACAACAAAAGTCTCAGCCAGGTAACAACAAGTCTCAGCCAGGTAACAACAAAACTCTCAGCCAGGTAACAACAAAAGTCTCAGCAAGGTAACAACAAAAGTCTCAGCCAGGTAACAACAAGTCTCAGCCAGGTAACAACAAGTCTCAGCCAGGTAACAACAAGTCTCAGCCAGGTAACAACAAGTCTCAGCCAGGTAACAACAAAACTCTCAGCCAGGTAACAACAAGTCTCAGCCAGGTAACAACAAGTCTCAGCCAGGTAACAACAAGTCTCAGCCAGGTAACAACAAAACTCTCAGCCAGGTAACAACAAAAGTCTCAGCCAGGTAACAACAAAAGTCTCAGCAAGGTAACAACAAAAGTCTCAGCAAGGTAACAACAAAAGTCTCAGCCAGGTAACAACAAAAGTCTCAGCCAGGTAACAACAAAAGTCTCAGCCAGGTAACAACAAAAGTCTCAGCAAGGTAACAACAAAAGTCTCAGCCAGGTAACAACAAAAGTCTCAGCCAGGTAACAACAAAAGTCTCAGCAAGGTAACAACAAAAGTCTCAGCCAGGTAACAACAAAAGTCTCAGCAAGGTAACAACAAAAGTCTCAGCAAGGTAACATGGAACCCCATTTTACATCCCTTCTGAAAGACGAAATTCAATGCAGCTCTGACCAAGGGTTGAATCCTTCCGAGCTGGTTCGAGGAAAATGTCTGGTCGTACAACAATGACATGCTAAAATCCTCAGTCTTTGACATGACATAAATTGGTTTGGTTCGTGTGAATAGACCCGCGGCATCGGGTGACAAAACATCCTTTCCACAAAACAGTGCACTGCTGCTGTTTCAGATTATAGCAACAAGACTTACCCTTTCCACAAAACATCTTCCAACGAGCGCCGGTCGGTCTCGATGGCTCTCCAACAACACCAGGAACACCCTGACAAACAAACAAACAAACATGTCAACAAACAGTAAATTACACTAGTTAACAACTTGTGTTACTATGTGTGAGTAATTTACTAGCAGAGTAATTTACTAGCAGAGTAATTTACAATTGTTTAGAAGTGACTTATAACTTACAAGGTTAGATAGGTTGTGCAGATCGAGGTGACAATTAAACTGAAGAGTTAGCTGTAGAGTTAGGTAGATCATGTGACGTGTTTCTAAGTTGAAGAGTTGGCGAGATTGTGTAGGTGATGAAGTAGTAGAAGTTGTAGAGTTAGGTAGATGTCACATGTAAGTTGTAGACTCAGTTAGATGTGGCAAAAATTTTATATATACAAAGATTCCTCCCTACTAACTCATTGAGGAATTTGTAGAGTTAGATGTGGCAGGTACTTACTTATTGTGGAAGCTGTAGAGTTAGGTAGATGTGACTTACTCATTGTGGAAGTTGAAGAGTTAGGTAGATGTGACTTACTCATTGTGGAAGTTAAAGAGTTAGGTAGATGTGACTTACTCATTGTGGAAGTTGAAGAGTTAGGTAGATGTGACTTACTCATTGTGGAAGTTGTAGAGTTAGGTAGATGTGACTTACTCATTGTGGAAGTTGTAGAGTTAGGTAGATGTGACTTACTCATTGTGGAAGTTGTAGATCTCGTCCAGGTTGCCGAAGAGGATGCTGCGCTTGCCGTGCAGGATGGGGGGGATGAGATGGGCCAGCTCAGGATTGTCAAACTGCTTGTAGTAGCCCTGGAAATGCAGTAGTCAGATGTTTATTACAGTGGTCAGAAGTGACAGGTAAGTTGTAGAATTAGGCACATGTGACATGTAATTTGTAGGCAGTTAGATAGCTGAGTGAGCTCAGGGTTGTTAAACTGCTGATCATAATATCATCAACTGCTTACTAGTATAGCCCTAAGGAAATTATAGCTAGGAAAAGTTCTTTCTGCATTTTCAACTGCCATCATCATCTACCATCCTACTGAGCCTCCTTCTTGCCATAGGACCTGGACGCAAGAATTTTCCTTTACAGAAGCTATATATTTTATAGTAGAAGTTGACTTTTACATATCATACATAACATATCAAAGTTGATTGCTGTAGTTATATCATAAAAGTTACAGTATCTACTGATCTTACTGATGAAGATTCCTTATCTTTAGCAGATGAAGCTTACCTCGAGAATATCGTACAGTTCGCTGACGTAGCTTACCTCGAGAATATCGTACAGTTCGCTGACAAAGCTTACCTCGAGAATATCGTACAGTTCGCTGACAAAGCTTACCTCGAGAATATCGTACAGTTCGCTGACAAAGCTTACCTCGAGAATATCGTACAGTTCGCTGACGTAGCTTACCTCGAGAATATCGTACAGTTCGCTGACGAAGCTTACCTCGAGAATATCGTACAGTTCGCTGACAAAGCTTACCTCGAGAATATCGTACAGTTCGCTGACGTAGCTTACCTCGAGAATATCGTACAGTTCGCTGACAAAGCTTACCTCGAGAATATCGTACAGTTCGCTGACAAAGCTTACCTCGAGAATATCGTACAGTTCGCTGACAAAGCTTACCTCGAGAATATCGTACAGTTCGCTGACGAAGCTTACCTCGAGAATATCGTACAGTTCGCTGACGAAGCTTACCTCGAGAATATCGTACAGTTCGCTGACAAAGCTTACCTCGAGAATATCGTACAGTTCGCTGACAAAGCTTACCTCGAGAATATCGTACAGTTCGCTGACAAAGCTTACCTCGAGAATATCGTACAGTTCGCTGACGAAGCTTACCTCGAGAATATCGTACAGTTCGCTGACGAAGCTTACCTCGAGAATATCGTACAGTTCGCTGACGAAGCTTACCTCGAGAATATCGTACAGTTCGCTGACAAAGCTTACCTCGAGAATATCGTACAGTTCGCTGACGTAGCTTACCTCGAGAATATCGTACAGTTCGCTGACAAAGCTTACCTCGAGAATATCGTACAGTTCGCTGACGAAGCTTACCTCGAGAATATCGTACAGTTCGCTGACGAAGCTTACCTCGAGAATATCGTACAGTTCGCTGACGTAGCTTACCTCGAGAATATCGTACAGTTCGCTGACGAAGCTTACCTCGAGAATATCGTACAGTTCGCTGACGTAGCTTACCTCGAGAATATCGTACAGTTCGCTGACGAAGCTTACCTCGAGAATATCGTACAGTTCGCTGACGTAGCTTACCTCGAGAATATCGTACAGTTCGCTGACGTAGATCTGTTCTGTATCCAGCAGCTCGTTCATCACGTGTCTGTAACAGAACAAATTAATCCATCAATTATAACATTTGACAGGAATTACAGAAGAGCATGGTGGCTACATTATTAATCACTGCCTGTAAACAGCACAAACAAACAAACAAACAAACAAACAGCCAAGCCAGGTCCGGATGGATGGAAGCGAGCCACAAATGAGGTGTGAAAAATTTCTACCTGGCTTCCTTCCCCACCGACCTCTGGAATATGGTCCTGAGGGTTGGGATCACCCCCGTACCCCTGTAGGGATGGTACAGTCCACCATGTCATGGCTACAGCAGTTGGAGCCATCCATGGAGGTTCAAGGGTAGAAAGGATGGAGGGACAAAACAAAGGGACACACCCCTGTCATAATGGTACAGTCTGCACATCCATTTAACTGGTACAGCCTGCACAACCCTATAAAAATGGTACAGCCCGCACACCCCTTTAATTTATGGTATGTTCTCTATTATCTATTTATTCATTTATGTTCTCTATGGTGCAAGGAATGATGACGGGCTGAGAAGAGAGCTGAAAGTTTGTTGCATGTTTTAGTTATACTGTAAATGAGTCTTTATACGTAGTTCCTGTAGCTTTGTCGTGTCAATAAAGATTTCTTCTGTGTCAACTTACAGTCAATGCTACACTGTGCTGTCAAATACAGCCAATGCTACACTGGAGGCTTTTTGAGCCCCCTGTGGCCCACATTTCCCAGGGAACCAGAACCAAACACATGTCTTCATCTGGCCCACAGGAGAACCAAACACATGTCTTCATCTGGCCCACAGGAGACCAGAACCAAACACATGTCTCCATCTGGCCCACAGGAGAACCAGAACCAAACACATGTCTTCATCTGGCCCACAGGGAACCAGAACCAAACACATGTCTCCATCTGGCCCACAGGAGAACCAGAACCAAACACATGTCTTCATCTGGCCCACAGGAGAACCAGAACCAAACACATGTCTTCATCTGGCCCACTGTGGCCTACATTTGGGGCTGTCAGCATTACCCAGCTGGGGACTGAACCACTGTCAGTGCAGGGGGGACCTTCTACTCCTGGCTTGCCAACAATAGGGTCATTGACCCTCGCTGGGCCTGGCCTTGTGTCTGCCCAGGGACAATGGGAATAAGGAAGGCCCCTCCCCGGGGTGCAGGCATAGAACAGTGAGAACAAGGGGCTTTATCAACGAGAGAATACGTAAGAACAAGGGGCTTTATCAACAAGAGAATACGTAAGAACAAGGGGCTTTATCAACAAGAGAATACGTAAGAACAAGGGGCTTTATCAACAAGAGAATACGTAAGAACAAGGGGCTTTATCAACAAGAGAATACGTAAGAACAAGGAGCTTTATCAACAGGAAAATACGTAAGAACAAGGAGCTTTATCAACAAGAGAATACGTAAGAACAAGGAGCTTTATCAACAAGAGAAAACGTAAGAACAGGGGGCTTTATCAACAAGAGAAGACATTACTGTAAAGTCCCCTATCTGGGAGTGCAGGCATCAGGACGTGTTGTCTGACATGCATGTCAATCATTTCTGTGCTGAGTGGTAACCATGGCAATGTCAGCTGTGAGTATTGGAGAGCTCAGACGGGTCCTTTTCCACTGGATATAGTACACTGGATAAAGGAGAAACAAACTCTCCCTCAAGTTAAACTTTCTCCCTGAAGTTTCCATCTAGTCCATAAATACAGCATCCACATCCAACCAGAAATGGATCTCCCCTGGTTACCTCCCTCCCCACCAGAAATGGCTCTCCCCACACCTCCCCAAACTTGTCCCAGGGTGTCCGTTTACTGGTCTTTACTTCCCCAGCCCCATAAAATATATCACAGTGAAAACTTCACAAGCACTGGCCCAAACTCCAAGTTTGCTGCAATGATCTTGAACTATGAAATTTTCCACCCAAAACTGATGCAGCTGGCGGAGTCACCGAACAAAGTTTGCACAGAACAATTAAGCATGGACTTGGCGGCATGCCAACAAGAATGTGGAACTGAACATTCCAGGCAAGAAGTTGAGACAAAAGTTCTTATGTGGAGGAAGGAGAAAACTTAACCTCATTCCTTCAAGGTGGCTTAGGCATGACCTCTAAGGCAGTCCCAATGACACCCGAGTCTTTTGACATCTGGAGTTCTCCGTTAAAATTAAGATTACCTGGATTCTTCAAACACTGAAACATTCTTACCGCCAGGGTTTGATTAACTCCCTGGGATCTTGATGATCTGTATCTATTTTGAGGCACTTGGCAGTGCGCCTGCCCCTCCCCCTGCAGCAGTTGTACGTCCCACAAGTGTTTTTCATTCAGGCAGTGACAGAAGCAGTAACCAGGTCAGCAGTCTGGGGAGCACAAGTCTGCACTAAACCCTACAGTCCTGTACCCTACAATTCTGTACAGGCTGCACTAAAAACAGCTCCTGAACCTCAACACTTGGATTTACCCTCAGCACAAGAGCAGGACTCAACACTGAAGTCTCCTCCTTCAAAGGTAAGATGTGACTTTCCCTCTCAGTGGCCACTACTTCTACTATTACTGAGCCCACTTCCTGGGAAAGTGATGGAGGCTAGAATAAACACCAGAGGTGCCAGTTTGCTGGCAGACTGCTGGAAAATGTGTCAACATCCCCTGTTATACTCTGGGTACCTCGGATGATGGTTGCAAGTAATTCCCCAGATGAATTATGCTGCTGTACAATACAGTTCCTATTATGTTCCTCTGGGCCACTCTATTGTTTCCTACTCTCCATGCAGAGGTAGGTGGGGAAGGATGCGACACTGTCATTCTCTGTTGGTGGAGCATGTACTGTCACCACCTTCCCTTCCAACCTCTGCTTGGAGCATATAGTTCCCCCTGGTTGGTAGAACTTTGCAGTGCTGCTAACTCCCATGTCATGTGCACTTGTGAGCCTCTGGCCTCCTTTGTTCTGTGCTTGTGATCAGCTGTTTGGTGAGTGGATTTCTGGCCTGACAGTTGCTGCTGCCAGGCGAGAGGAAATGTAGCAGTTTGTTGGTGTACATTACTTCTGCTTGTACAGCCTGCTAAGTCAACACACCACTGCTCTGGGGGAACCACCACTGCCCTGGGTTTCCCTGCCATGCTCAGCAGCCCAAACAACTGGCATTTTTCCTGCTGGGCTGAGTCCAAACAAACACTGGTCTGATGCAGCCAACAGCTGACTGCCTGCCTAGGGATGGAGTTTCCATAGTGGAATTCTGGGCTTCCCAGGGATGGGGTTTCCATAGCGCCATTCTGGGCTTCCCTGGGACGGGGTTTCCATAGCGCCATTCTGGGCTTCCCTGGGACGGGGTTTCCATAGCGCCATTCTGGGCTTCCCTGGGACGGGGTTTCCATAGCGCCATTCTGGGCTTCCCTGGGACGGGGTTTCCATAGCGCCATTCTGGGCTTCCCAGGGACGGAGTTTCCATAGCGCCATTCTGGGCTTCCCAGGGACGGAGTTTCCATAGTCAGATAGTGCCATTCTGGGCTTTGCAGGGATGGAGTTTCCATAGTGGAATTCTGGGCTTCCCTTCGCAGGGATGGAGTTTCCATAGAGGAATTCTGGGCTTCCCATTCTGGTTTTCCATTTCTGGGCCTCCATATGTATTTGGGGCTTCCATGAAATCCCTGACTTAGAAACTGCACAGGTCCCCATAACACCATTTTACAGGTAACGCATATCAACAATGTATGACAGTATCATATTAGGAAGAGTAAAACCTATGGAAGTTATGTCAAAGGTAAACGGCATGACAGCAGGTTTAAACTGGAGAAAACTCCTCCCTTCCACATTATCTTCTCATCTCTGCTCATAATGGTTTAATTAGCCTGAGGCTGACATGATTTAATCATCTGATAATCAGAAGTCAGATCTGAGGTCCTGAAGTTATTTGAAGAATTGCTCCCCACTGCAGGATGGTCGGGAAGCAAGGAGCTCAGGTAACTGGATATCTGCCTAACAGGAGCTCAGGTAACTGGATATCTGCCTAACAGGAGCTCAGGTAACTGGATATCTGCCTACCAAAAGCTCAGGTAACTGGATATCTGCCTACCAGGAGCTCAGGTAACTGGATATCTGCCTACCAGGAGCTCAGGTAACTGGATATCTGCCTAACAGGAGCTCAGGTAACTGGATATCTGCCTACCAGGAGCTCAGGTAACTGGATATCTGCCTAACTGGAGCTCAGGTAACTGGATATCTGCCTAACAGGAGCTCAGGTAACAGGATATCTGCCTACCAGGAGCTCAGGTAACTGGATATCTGCCTAACTGGAGCTCAGGTAACAGGATATCTGCCTACCAGGAGCTCAGGTAACTGGATATCTGCCTAACTGGAGCTCAGGTAACTGGATATCTGCCCACATAACTGTATATCTGTCTAACAGGACCTCAGGTAATGGGATATCTGCCCACATAACTGTATATCTGCCTATCAGGACCCATGGCCAGATTGCTGACCCTGGTACAGACCCATCGTGGCAATCTTCCTCCTCAGCTTTGACTCCAGACTCCTGAACCTGTCCTTTTGTAGTGAATCATTGTTGTTATGGAGGTCAGAGGTCAGTTCCCATTGTGCTTAGATGTGAGAGGTCACTAGTGGATTCTGTGTTACGGAGGTCAGGGTTCACAATTGTCTGCTAGTCTCAATATGGTTCCTCTCGCCCCCCTCAGCCTGGCACAAAGCCTGTCCCAGGAACCACTTTCACTCCCCAGGATCTAGGAACCACTCTCACTTTCACAAAACCTGCCCCAGGAACCACTCGCACTTTCACAGCAAATTTTCTCCCCACCAGGGAGCCATGTTGTACTCTCCAAGCAGAGGTCTGGCCCCGTTGGTTTTTGACCTGTTTCAGGCATTTTTATCGGGTTTTCTATGTGCGGTTTTCTTCATGTCTTTGTGCCAATTAGCCTTATAAACCTGATCACTTCTTCACAGCTAACATATCTGTGTAAAGTTTGGCTGACAGACAAAATAAAAAGCCCATTAAAAACTCTTCATTTGGCTGGACTATACTGTCCATCTAACCTGTTGGTGCCATGACTGGACTACTCTACAGTATAGTTCCCCATGCATCCTTTACATTGATGGTGACTGGCCAGTAAAACCTGTTTCCACATAAACAGTTTGTCACCGATGCTTGTTGATAATCAAGAACAGAAAAGACACGACACCATCTTCCCATCTTAAGTCATAACAATAACAGAAACCAAGGACGACCTTGTAGAAACCAAATAGGTTTTATCTGTGAGTTTCCTGGGCTGCTGCCAGACACGTCAGGGACAAAAGTAAGAGCTAAGGTTGTGAAACTGCATATAAGTTATAACATTAGTAATTACTTAGTGCAGCATGCAAAAGTGACCCTGCCGGCGGACATTAATTTTACCCATGATTCTTCCAAAGGCACGGCTTGACATTGAATGACCTCTGATGTTCTATAATTGAACGTCATACATACATGAAGTTGTAATCAAACAACAAAATGTACAGTGACTTCCCTACAGTTAGCTACAAACTACAAAGCAGGAACACGAAGTCCTACAGCTGTAATATCATGTTACACTTGAGCAGGACAGAAGCCAAGTCTCCTGAACTTTCTCCACAAGACATCACAGTAACTGAGTTTGAAGCTGACAGCTAACTGGATGGGGAGGGGGGCGACCTCTGAAACTCTGTTCTATGAGAGTGTCAACCTCAGTACAAGACATCTCAGTTTGGCAGAGGTCCCCTGCCTGTCACCTGAGTCTGAAGCTACTCTAACAACTGGCTGATGTATTTTGGCCAAGTGCCTGTCTGGGGCAGACAGGTCAGGATCACTTCGCACAGGACGCCTCTCTGGCACAGGACGCCTCTCTGAGTTTATTGTTCATTGACTCCATTGAGCCTCTCTGAATTACTCTAAGGCCGAACTCCGCCACTTGCTACACAGGTGTCCACTGGGCTCCAACATCCCATTTTCCAACACCCCTGCATTTGTATGTTCTGAAACCCCTATGTTCTGACACCCCTATGCTCCAACACCCCTATGTTCCGACACCCCTATGTTCCAACACCCCTATGTTCCGACACCCCTATGCTCCCACACCCCTATATTCCCACACCCCTATATTCCCACATCCCTATGCT
>NC_049990.1:152628-160133 GCF_000003815.2 Branchiostoma floridae
ACCTAACATCATCAAACAGTCCAACCACATTTGTAACGTTAGATCATCGTATCAAAGCATGTAGAGAATACAACTTGCCTCTGCAACAAGAGGAAGGAGGAATGTGTTGTGGCGATGGTTTAACGGTTTGCATGTGTGGCCCAGACCGCAAATGCCCTGGGTTTGATTCCCCTGACATGCCACAACATTGTACTGTTGGGAAAGGCATGAAGGTATACCTTAAGCTAATTTCCTGAAACCACTCGAAATTTTATCCAGCAGTGGAAGGGTTAACAATGGATAGTGAGTAAGTGAGTGAGCTTCAGTTAGGGACGTCCCTTGGTTAGGATACTGGATGGGCAAAGCAAGAAACCAGAGTGCTGCACAGCCCTGCTCACCTACTGATGACCCTTGTACCCAACACCCAAACAAACATGGCCACAGCTGGGCAGTGGAATACAGACATGGCTCGCCCAAGGTCAAACACAGAATCCATCTTTTAGTTAGATACATTGTGGTACATAGAACTTGTAGCCAGCCGGGACACAAGACTCTATCATGTCATTTTCTTGACTATGACAGTGATCAAGACAATACTGTGGCACAAGCGGCTGAATGCAACTGAAAGTAATCTTCCCCTCCCCTCTTCAACCCACTTGGTACAGCCCACTTTGGTTCTGTAACTCTGTGTGTAAGCAAGCAGATCAGCGACTTTCAATGACATTATTCCACTGCTGACAGTGCTAATGAAAGTTAAACCCAAATATATTGCTTTAATGGCAAAATTAGACGACCAATCAGCTCGCCCGGTTGTTTCCAGATGGTTGCTGTTAGCCAGCCTTTGTGCCTCTCCTCTCAAGGTTATCCCATGATCACACGACCTTGGCAGAAGTTCATACCAAACATTCTGTGCAAGATGGTGGAACATTGTGCCACTAATGCTCCAGATTAGGCCTAATGCCCCCTCTTCAATGGAGGAGGGGCTTCAAAGCAAACTCATACAAGCAGGTACAAAGGTCAAATAAAGGTGACCTTGAGGCCAATCTCTTAGGTTACAGAGCTAATGGCTACCAGGGTTTTGTGTCTGGACAAGTTAGCTTCCAGTAAAACCCTTCCGTAGTTAGCTTTCCAGCAAAACCCTTCCGTAGTGAGTGAGCAGATGTTAACTTGTGACAGTGGTTGGTAAGTCTTAGGTAGTTGTGACCATAGTTTGTAAGTCTTGGGTAGTTGTGACAGTGGTTTGGTATGATAACTATTGTCAGACCTGGCCTTGCTGTAATCCAGGTGTTTTGGGCAGGTTTTGGTTCACAGTAAACTGATTAAAACGTCCTTCCCCATCCCTTTTATCCCCTGAAATGTGACCCTTTCTTGGGGACAGACAGGAGGACAATGAAATAAGCACTGATTAAATTTAAAGAGAGAGGAGATGTGATGCTGTTGTGGAAATGGTGCATAACGTGACCTGTCTGTTGTGTCTCTTGCTTACTTTACTAGCACAGTCCCCATCAGTACTGCATGATTACATCACTTAGGTGCAGCTTGAGGGAGGATTCTAAACTTGAGTAACCCTAGTATAAGTTATAACAGACTGATATATGGAGTGCAGTTACTACATGTATAGGTCTGCCCTATGTTATACCCTTTCCTGGCAATCTCATCTAAGCAGTAGAGTAGAGTTCTTCGGTTAGACAGTAGTATTGAAGCATTTGGACATTTGTCTGTCAGGGAAACTGTTGGGGAACAGTACTTGAAGGTTACTTCAACACTACTGATATTTAGACTGATGGATTAAAAACTAAACATACACACAAATTATGCACATGTAGATGTACGTGAGTTCTTGTTTTCACACTCCTTGACAAGTTGACAAGTGGATGTAAAACTAACAAGACATCTTGTGTTCTTGTCTTGGAGCCAAGAAACCTTGCTGGTAAGACTCTGCTCCAGGCCTGTTTATTGACTCTGTGGATGCGCAGATCCGCTGCTGTGGTTTGGTGCAGCAGAAACAGCTTAGATAAACATGCCACAAGGAGACACGCCACAAAAAGGCACAAAGGCAAGCAGCAGTGCCTCATTTGCTGACAGGAAAACTGGGAAAAACAGCCTACCTTTTATTGGCATCAATTTGTTACTCAAGTGCTTTTAAGAACCATCATTTCCCCTAGAAGCATTCTTTTCTTCCTTCCTGCATTCATTCAGCCATTCAATTTATCAATGAGCAAAAACTACGCCACACATCTGCTTGGAGGCAAGTGGTTGCCCCCCTCCAGTTGTAGAATGGTATGTCCCGGGAATGAGGAAGTGGCCATTAGCACGGCTCGTTACACCAGCCTGCAGGGGTGTGCAGGTTCCGGGTGAGCGACCTCCCTCATTACCCAGGCTGAAGGTCAAGTTGAGAGGGAAGGAACCTTGAAGACGTGCAGGGTAGGTCTTGGCTCTCCCGTGTCTTATTGTCAGTTTTGTAGAAGTTTTGAAGTTGTCAGGAACAAATTTTCCTGATGTTGTCATTATGTAATAATGTACAGTCAAACCTGTCTATAGCGGCCACTCAAGGGACCGGACAAATTTGGCCACTATAGACAGGTGGCCTCTGTATAGAGGTGGTGGCCTCTGTATAGAGGTGGTAACTTGTAGATAAAATACCCAAGGGACCGACAAAAAGTGGCCACTATGGACAGGTGGCCCCTCTGTAGAGGTGGCCCCTAATACAGGTTTCACTGTAGCTGTGTCACGAATCTTTGGTGTGTTTTTCTCAATGCTGAGCTGGTTTATTCTGGGCCATGCTGGTGCCTCCAATACTGGTCTGTAACTGTAAGGGGGAAGTTTCTGTTTCTGTTTGTGGCTAAGTTTGAACAAACTTTATTTTCGCACTGAACCACTGAATTGTGCACCCTTATAATAATTATTACCTGCCCAGCTATGCACCATTTATCTCCCCAGTGTGTCTGATGGACATGGGGAGATGGCTAGTACGCCTGCTTGTTGTTCACCTTGTGGTGCCCAGTGGCACAGGTCAGCAAGTTTCCTTACAGGGAGGCGTAGCTAGCACTCAAGTCACCTCCATGAACATGGGACCCCATCTTTGGAATGATTGGTGCAGCCCCAACCAAGATGCCCTTTCCCAGATTTTTACCGGGATCTCCACCGTGATACTGGTACCAGTATACAGGGACATCCCCTTGACTTGTATTCCTTACCAATAAAAGGTTTTATGAAGATATAAGAGATGCTGTAGCATAAGAAGTGTATAAGCTGAGCTGGCCCATGTTGGGGGTCAGCAGGCAGGGAACATCCCAGGTCAGAACCAGCCGACCTCAGCACAATTTTTATACCACAGACTCATTTCATTAGTGGCCTGGCAGGGCTCCAAACAGGCCCAATGTAGCAATTTCTTCAACATGTCTGAGTCTGACTGTGACCATTTATCTAACTGTAGCCATTTCTCCAACTGTAACCATTTATCCAACTGTAACCATTTATCCAACTGTAACCATTTATCCAACTGTAACCATTTATCCAACTGTTACCATTTCTCAAACATGTCTGATTCTGACTGTCACAGCCATTTTTCTTAAAACAGCAAACTTCGCTAAGTTTGAAGCAATTTTCTATCTGATTCTGAATCATGGCATCCTTGCACAATATCTGAACTTGGCTAATATATCAGGTTGAGTAGCATGTTCTTGACTCCAGCTCTACAGAAGTTATGAGATGCCAGCTGTTCTACTCGGTTGGCAAAACTAGTTTCTGCACACATTTTACCCGAGTGCCTGATCAGAGCTGTGTGCGTTTTACCCAAATTTCATACTCCTGGCATGAGTTATCATTAGTCACTGTAGATGTCGTAAGATATCACATTGATTCTCATTAGTTATATATATATATACCACTATAAGAATACTAAGATATCACATTCTTACTAGTTATACCAAGCTGCAAATGCTTTATCTGCTTTTTGTGCCGAGCTTGTATGTACCAGCAAACGTGCACTGAAGGTCTTTCATTCACGGCGACCTGGGGAGGAATGCACCTCTCCTGGACAATGCTAATTATAACGAACCCAAGCGAGTCTCCTGTACTAACGAACTCCAACCAGCCAGGCCTAACGAAGCCCAGTCAGCCTGACGTGTGCCGTATGGTAACCGGCCCAGGCGTAGTCTCGGATCCAATCCTATCATAATGGAGTCTCTTGACTCGGCAGCTATATAAATTAAAAGGTTTACATGCAGAGGCTAGGCAAGCCTTCTTGTACATGCCAAAATGTCATGTACATGTCCCCAAGAAAATTTCCCCAGGCCAACCCCCCCCCACACACACACACAAACCTATACCCCCTCACACACAACCACCCCCACCAACCCCTTAGACCAAGTGCCCTTAGACTGAATGAGGGATGTGCATTTATAATAGGTATGTTAGCTCAGGGCACACATGTGGCTGGGGGAAGTGCATTTCTATTGTGCATGATAGCAAACTCTGCAGGCACAACAGTGGAAACAAAGGCACAGTTGCAACACCAGGCAGTCATTAGCAAACCTCAGCATGCCTGCTGATATGCCTGCTGACTGGGTACAATACTTACTAGTACTAAAGCCCGTCTGCTGTTCATTACCCACCACTGAGCAGCTTCTGGATTCTAAGAAACCAGGACATTGTTTTCCAAAATTTTGTACCCCAAAGTAAAAGTGAAATATAACCTTTTTATGTTACTGCAACATTACCTATTACACAATCATGTAATGCTGCAGACTAGTACTGTTTATAGCATTTTGTAGGCACTAACTTGACTTAACTAACTTGAAACTTCTGTACTGTCGCCATAGTAACAGATTGCTGTGCTGTTGCCATAGTAACGAACTACTGTGCTGTTGGCAAAGTAACAAACTGCTGTGCTGTTGCCCTAGTAACAAACTGCTGTGATGTTGCCATAGTAACAAACTGCTGTGTTGCTATTTTCCCTGTCAGCTGATGGATGATCTAGCTTGTGTCAGGCAGAATTAAGAAGGAAATCAGTGTCAAGGTCATTGCCATCCTGAAGGTCGCCAGTAAAACAATATGAAACTATTCCCCAGACTCGTCTCCTAATTAGCCAGGCAGACCTCTGAGTCCACTCCTCGTCTTCACTACTGAAACCTTGGAGATTGTTTTCAAGGAAAGTAAAAGCATGATACGTCAGTCTTAACATCTCATTTTCCGACAAACCCAAAAAATGCAGGATACTACTTAAGAAATATGACCTTGTGCATCACCTTGCTGTTTTACAATGACCTTATGACGTCCCGTTAATCAGCTCTTTTGGCACAAGCTGCTTACAAATTAAAGTTTCTGTCTCCAAAAGGAACACTTTAATCAGCAGAATGAAACCTGCGAGTGTCTGCAAGTGTCCATATTTAGAGCAGAGCCATTGTGCTAGCCTGGATGCCAGACTCTGCACCATCTCCATAATATCTTATTGTTTCTCTCACTAAACTCAGGGTCTAAACTCTGTAAAGTTTCCTAGGAGTCATGCTGCCACTACAGCTATGGAGCTGGCCTGTGTGAGGCCTGGAAACAGTCTGACATCTAGACTAAGTGTATATTGAGTTGACCCACATAAAGTACCCTCCAGCCAATCCATGCTACTTTGTGACCCCCCCCCCCCCCCTCCAATCTTGCTAATGAATCCAGGCTCCCTGATGAACTGGGCTCTTTTGTCCTCCCCCAGAATTTAATAGGCAGGAAAATGAATTGCCCCTAAATTGGCAGGAAAATAGATTGCCGGTAAGTGGACTAACTGGCCTGGCAGGCTGTATGTAGATGTATGCTGTATGACTGGATGTACATGTTGTATGTGGCAGGCTGGAGGCAGGCAGGCCTCAGGAGGGGATGTGAGTACACATCAAATATTCCTCAATCCTTCCTGACGTTTTGAGGTGCATGGTGACATTAACATTCTACCTTATAGCCAGGCAGGTAGGGGAGTCCTCAAGTTGTGTGTGACTCTATGAGGCTGGGTTTGCTAACACCACCCGTTATAGGGCTGACAAAGCTTGGTTTGTCTGGGAGTGTCACAGCTGACAAATTATGCAAGCAGCAGCTTAATTGCTTATCTATATGGGTACACCAATGACCACTTCTGAGCAAGGCCGTTTTAAATAAAACCTTTGTCTGAGTCAAGATGCACCCTCCAATGAACTGAGGGTGCCCCCCCCCCCACCGTGTGTCCCTATAACCGAGTCAGAGCCACCATGTGGCCTCCAGCTGTGTTTCTTCAGCACAGGCGGAGGCCAGACACCCACTGCCACAGTTTCCCCATACAGTTATACAGTACTGCCACAAACACATCCACAGGCAGGTTTTACCATAACTTCCCCTAGCCTGTCCCCAGTTGCCTGTCCCCTGAACAGGTTTCACCATAGCTTGTTGTCCCCTGAGCCCACCACTACCAGAGTGCAGCATTGTGGCACAGCCAGAGTACAGCATTCTAGCACAGTTCTTACATACTCAAGTGTTCTCCTCAGCTTACTGCCTTACCCAAGTATGACCTGGAAACTAGGCCGCGTTGTAATCACTGACTTATTCTCTGTTCTGCAGCTTGGCAACGCAGCAGACAAGGACATTCGACATTGTTCACTCTGTGCCAAGCAGCTGGTTACTATGGCGACGGTACCCCGGCTACCGAGCAACGCATCAGCCTAGCAGCAGAGTCTACATGGGGTAACTTTGACAAGCAGCAGCTCAGCAGAGTCCAACTGTCAGTGTCCCAGCTCGAGGCAAGAACTCGCAAAGCTGTCGGGCCGTAGTTTTCCCACCTGTCACAAAGATGTTCCTGTTCCGTGCCCTGCTGTGTGCCCTGGCCGGCCTGCTGACCCTCCCGGGGGTGTCAGCTGACCAGTGCCCCTCCCCCTGCACCTGCTACCTCCAAACCTACCCTGTACGGGCCAACGCCATGGACTGTATCAACATCGGGCCCGACCCTGTCCCGTCCCGCCTGGCCAACGGGACCGAGATCCTCAAACTGTACCACAACAACATCTCGCACGTGCCGGCCGACTGGTTCCGCGGCCGCGCCTACACCCGCCTGCAGATGCTCTATCTCTCCTACAACTCCATCCGGACTGTCGACCCCGCCGCCTTCCGGGCGCTACGGTTACTGCAGGCGCTCTACATCGACTATAACGACATCAGCGACCTGCCCCAAGGCGCCTTCACGGACCTGCACTCGCCGGTGCTCAGCCTGAGTCATAACAGGCTAGAGACGCTGGGACCCGGGGTGTTCGCAGGACACATGCAGGTACGTACGTAGTCACACACACGCGCACGCACACACACGCGCACGCACACACACACACACGGACCTGCACTCGCCGGTGCACAGTCTCAGCCACAACCGGCTGGACACACTGGGACCCGGGGTGTTCGCTGGACATATGCAGGTACGCATGTACACACACGCACACACACACACGCATGCACGCACACACGCACGTGCACACTCACTCACACATACATACACACACCCATACACACGGGACCTGCACTCGCCG
>NC_049990.1:163476-184901 GCF_000003815.2 Branchiostoma floridae
GTACCATGCAGGTACGTACGTAGTCACACGTGTGCAAACGTGCACAGACACACACACACACACATTCACACTCACACAGATCTGCACTCCCTTGTCCTATCATTATCATTTATGTATGCACGTATTGTTGATTTCATATCTGGCCAAGACAACAGTAAAATCTTGTTCCTTTCTCCCCTCCTGCAGCAACTCGACATTTCCTACAACAACATCGCTGAGATCACGGCGGGAGCGTTCCAGGGGCTGTGGAGTCTGGAGGTGCTGAAGCTGGACAACAACCGGCTGGAGCGCATCGAAGCACAGGCCTTCGCTGGGCTCGGCAACATGCGCTACCTGCACCTGGCACACAACATGCTCACAACACTGGAGCCACAGACGTTCGCTGGGCTCGAGAAGGTAACTCTAAACCTACCCCTACCCTAACCAGCACACAACATGCTCACAACGCTGGAGCCACAGACGTTCGCTGGGCTTGAAAAGGTAACTCTAAACCTACCCCTACCCTAACCAGCACACAACATGCTCACAACGCTGGAGCCACAGACGTTCGCTGGGCTTGAAAAGGTAACTCTAAACCTACCCCTACCCTAACCAGCGCACACTCACACCGCAGGCCTTCGCTGGGCTCGGCAACATGCGCTACCTGCACCTGGCACACAACCAGCTCACAACGCAGGAGCCACAGACGTTCGCTGGGCTCGAGAAGGTGGGAGCTTTATTCCCTAACCCTAGCCCTAACCCTAACCCTAACCCAACCAGCTCACAACCCTGGCACCACAGACGTTTGCTGGGCTCGAGAGAAGGTGGGAGCTTTATACCCTAACCCAGCTAGAACACAAAAACCCAAGCAGACATTCGCTGGGCTTGAGGAGTTCAGAGCTTTATTCCGCTAACCATAATCCTAACCTTTACTGTACTCCATGAGACCTTTGTAGTTTTAATACACCTTTTTCGATTGTGTGATTCAGACCATTGATGCAAAAACTAAGTTCAAGTTTGGTGAACAGACTTGTTCATGTTGATTCCAAATATGGCTAATGAAACTACATGTTGTTTCCCAGGTGATGTTTATCTGGCTGCACGACAACGGTCTGGACCGTCTGCAGGATTATTGATGATGATGATGATGATGATGATGATGATGATGTTGATGATGATGATGTTGATGATGTTGTTTCCCAGGTGATGTTTATCTGGCTGCACGACAACGTTCTGGACCGCCTACAGGACGGAACGTTTGATGACATCGGCTCCAACGTTGTCGACACGATCGACCTCTCCAACAACCACATCGCTGCGGTTGGTCCTGCCACATTCCGCGGGCTGCGTGAGGTCAACGACCTGAAGCTGTCGGACAACATGCTGACGGACGTCCCTACAGAGGCTCTGAGCGGGCTGAGGCTCACGCACCTGTACCTGGACTATAACCCGATCTCCCGCATCGCCGCGGGCGCGTTCCGCGGGCTGGAGGGCCTGCAGATCCTGTACCTGGCCAACATGCCGGAGCTTGCCAACATCGAGGACTCGGCCTTCGCCAACCTGCACCACCTGCGGGAGCTCTACCTGTTCGGGAACTTCCTCCTGTCCGCCATCCACCGCGACGCCTTCCTCGGCCTCTGGTCCCTCCACAAGCTGTCCATGTGGCACACCGCGCTGTCCGGCCTCGAGCCAGACGTCTTCCGACACTTAAGGACCCTCAAGGAGCTGCTCCTGAATGGTAACGTCCTGTCCACGCTGGACTCGCGCATCTTTAACTGCCTGGACTCCCTGGAGGAGGTGTACCTGTACGACAACCCGCTGCGCTGCGACTGCCGCCTGCGATGGCTGCGCGTCTGGATGGAAACAACCACCGTCAACTTCGAGCCCGACAGCCAATGGCTGTCCTGCTTCTTTGGCGCCAGCTACCGCCGCGTCACCAGCATCGCGCTCGACGAGTTTCGCTGTAACGACACGGAATATCATGATCAGCCCACCTGTGAACCCATTCCGACCTTTGAACCCTTGTTGCCGAGCACCCCGGAGGCAGAGCGACCGTTCGTAGCGCCCCCGACGGCGTCGGTTCAGAGCCGGCAGCTGAACGTGACGACAAACAGCATCACGGTTGGCTGGTCGGGCGTTCCCGACGGGCAGTACGTCGTGCGCTTCAACGTGATTGGCTCGGCAGACGTGCAGGTCAGCGCCCTGAAGCGCGACCCCGTGTTCACGCTGGACGGTTTGTCGGCAGGACGGGTGTACAACATCTGCCTGGTGCTGATTGGTCCAGACCGTGGGAACCGCGCCCTGCAGTGCACCACGGTGTCCACCGCCAAGGAGAGCTCGAACACGGGCGTGATCATCGGCGCGGTGCTGGGGCTGCTCATCGCCCTGCTCCTATTGGTCTGCATCTTGGTCTTCTGCTGCTGCATCCGGCGCAAGAAGCAGCAGCAAGACGCCGAGGTGCCCGTGCACTTCTCCGCAGCCAACGGCGAAATCAAACACGACGGGGCCAACAGCGCCCCCAAGGACGATAAGAAGAAGGGGCGGTCGCGGCGGGGACTGACCCCTGACCCCGAGGAGCCGTCCTACAGGGACATGGCGGAGGACAATCCGCTCATCGTCAACGGGAAGGACGATGGCAAGATGGGCGCCGTCTCGGAAATGTTCACAAACACCCACGCTGAGGTCTGAGGGTTAGATACACCCACACTAGATACACCCACGCTGAGGTTTGAGGGTAAATACACCCATGTAGAGGGCTGAGGGAAACTGGAACTGTAGAGGTAACCGTTTGTGTTTAGCTGGAGGTTTGTGGAAAATCAGATGTTTTTGACTGTCGGGGTTTGAGTGGAAACTGAAACTGGAGACTCCCTAGGATTGTCTAATCTTCTGTAGAGTGAGAATGGCTGTTGTCAATGGAGAGATCTACTGTAGCCACTGTTGCTATGGATATGTACGATTGTTGCCTGGGCAACTAGGAATTGTTGCTAAGTAGAGGAGCTACAGAGGAAAGATTCTATCATTGCTAAGGAAAGGCAATATTATTGCCAAGTACAGGATATTCTGTTTCCAATTAAAGATTCTATTGTTGCTAAGGTAAGATTCTATCTTGGCTAAGGAAAAATTCTTGCAATGCTGGGGAAAGATTTTACCATTTCTAAGATTTTACCTGGGGAAATATGACATTGCTACTACAGTAAAGTAAGGTGCTACTTCTGCCTGGAGTTGACTCTTGGAACGAAGTGGTCCTGTCAGAGGGTAAATATTCATCAATACATGAAAACATTTAGCTAGTTTGGTCAAGGTCAAGGTTTTACAAACAGCTGGCTGGTTTCCGTTTGCATTTCTTCATTTTGTGCTTAAAGAATATTAGATGCTGAATATTAAATCAAACTTCCAAAAGAAATACTAAACCCTAAATATACAAATGCCTGTCTAACATGACTAATATAGAGGGACGAAATGTTTAAGTATGGTTCAGGAGATACAAGTTGTCAAGATGGTCGAGAAATGACAATCTGTGCTGTATGATTGAGCTGTTGATTATAAATTACTAAATGAATGAATAAATACATGTAAATAAGCCATGACTTCTGACAGTGCAGCATTTTTTACGGAAATCAAACTCATTACTGCAGGACATAATAGATCTTGTCGTGGATTTTCCACTATAGCTATAAGTCAAGACACAACTTGCTGTATTTGACTTTGAACTGGAGACATGGGAAGCTGTCCATGACCTCTGCAGTAAGATGTCAAATTGAGTATGTAACTTAATTGTAAGGAAAGTCATTAATGCCGAAGGTTTGTAGAGCAACAGCCTCTGTATTTACCCAATCTGCTCCTGTGTGTGATCAGCAAACGGTCACACAGGCTCTCAACAAACATACACAAAACTGTCCGGAGTCTGTCACACATAGCCTCCACCAGGCTCCCCCGGTGGTCTGATTGTAGAAATTGGACAATAGTACGCTAGGGGAATCAGCAGGCCAGGAAAAACGTTATCCTCACCACGTTTTTATTGACTCTATTTGTCCAATTTCTACAATTAGACCACCGATCCAAGGAGCCTGGTAGAGTCTAAAGTCGCACAGGCTCTCAGTTAAAATGCACAAAACTGTCTGCAGTAACACAGTCTGCTGTACAAGCTCTCAGTAAATGTGAAGAAAACTGGGTTGTTGCCAGGTTTTGGGGGATTGGCAGTAGTCTTCTGGCAATTGTAATTTCTATCAGCAGAAAACAAGGGGGTAGGCAAAAGTCTTGGAGGGTATCTTCTGTTTTCTGTAGGAAATCCTTGTGGGCATAGGCCTAACATGGGCATGACAGGAGTCCAACTTTGTGATACCAGGTTGACAGAGTCTGCCTAACCCTGCGATACCAGTGTGACACAAATCTGCCTAACTCTGTAACACCAATGTGACGGAGGCTCACACAGAGTCTGCCTAACCCTGCGATACCAGTGTGACACAAATCTGCCTAACTATGTGACACCGGTGTGACGGAGTCTGCCTAACTCTGCTAACTATTGCTGAGAAACCAGTGCAGCACTGTACACCAGCAGTGACTCAATGAATAAGTACCAAAAGTAATGATGAATTTCAAAGACAAAGGCACTTGTATCGTAAAAATAAACTGTAAACTGTGCAGGTAAAAACACCTGGACGGCCAATCATGGTCACGGGGTATTCGTCAGTTCTCTACCACTCCTCAGTACCAATTGTCACACCTGTTTAAACACATCTGTTTGCCGTTTATCTGTTGAGGACTGTTCAGGTCTTGGGAACAGGTCAGAATTAGAGACCATTTTGCCCCCTAAAGATATCCTTGGATATTAACTTACCCAAATAACATCTATCCTTGGTGATTTAGGCAAAAAGGACACCTTTTCCAGGCCAACTATCTTTAATGACAGAAAAAGTTGATAATGGAAATATTGTCATGACAACAACACAATTACCACCACCGTCAGCTGGAGGGACTGTCGCCTGGATTTCTAACCTTCATCAACAAAGTTAGAAATAAAACAGCTCGTTGAGGACACAGGAATGAAGTACAAGACAGAAGTTCCACTGAAGATGGTGTCCGTTCTTCACTAACCTTTCCCCTACATGTACCCAGCTAGCAGTGGTCTGAAGTAGCAGTTTTGTGCAGGCTATTACACCAGGTCCCCCCCCCCCCCGGCTGCACCATTAGAACCCATCAGCACACAGAAATCACCGTGGTTACGGGTCAGTCCACATCATGCGTAGGGAGTCACTCGTAATGTGCATGATTTCAGGCCAATGACTGCACCAAGCTTTTCGCTCCGAGCTGGCGGCTTTGTGTTCCTCTGGCTTCGGTGGAGCGAACATGTCAGCTTGTCATTTCTGCCCTATTTCAGCAATCAGGGAAATGCAGAAAAAATGCTGAAATGATGATCAGCAGCTTTCTGGGTGGGAAACCTGCAGTTTTGGTCGACGGGCATGTTGTTCATCAATTTCTCTCTGCAAACTCACGTCCGAAGGCTAATATTCCAAGACGAGGTAACCGGTAAAAGGTAACTGTCTTGTCTATTGTACCAGTAGAAAATGTATTTTCTATTGTACTAGTGGTATAGATAGAGTTATCTGATGTTTGGGGGTTTGATTTCTCAATAAAGCCTTCTCCAATCTAAAGCCCAGGGAAATCAAGTAAAACCACTAGTTCCAGGGAAACCTTTCCTCCCCCCACCCTGAAATGGAATGAACTTCCTGGAACCCTCTCCTAATTTGGTCTTGCGGAGACGAGCCTGTCTGAACGTTGCCAGCTGTGACAGAACGGCACGAACCATTCCAGGACGGGTGCCAACAAGCAGCAATTGATTCTCTCCTCCAGACGGGAGATTCCAGGAAGACCCTAGAGGTGAGTTGGGATATTTCCTATATATTTCGTCATCAAAAATATGTCACAAGCTTAAGCCTCTTGCTACGTCATTTTTAAATTTCCTGAAAAACGGCTACACACACTCAGGATCCGCATAAACGCGTGTGCTTAGCTCTGCTAGTTTGACACGTGTGCTTATCCCTGCTAGTTTGACAATGTGTTTAGCCCTGCTAGCTTGGCTAGTTTGACATGTGTCTGGCTAGTCTGACGTGTGTTGAGCCCTGCTAGTTTGACACACGTGTTTGGCTAGTCTGACATGTGTGTCTGGCTAGTCTGACGTGTGTTTAGCCCTGCTAGTTTGACATGTGTGTCTGGCTAGTTTGACACATGTGTATGGCTAGTCTGACCTGTGTTTTGCCCTGCTAGTTTGACACATGTGTATGGCCAGTCTGACGTATGTTTTCTCTGCTAGTCTGACACGTGTTCGGCTATTCTGTCGTGTGTTTTGCCCTGTTAGCTTGACACGTGTCTGGCTAGTCTGACGTGTGTTTTGCCCTGCTAGTTTGACACATGTGTCCGGCTAGTCTGACGTGTGTTTAGCCCTGCTAGTTTGACATGTGTGTCTGACGTGTGTTTAGCCCTGCTAGTCTGACGTGTGTTTAGCCCTGCTAGTCTGACGTGTGTGTCTGACGTGTGTTTAGCCCTGCTAGTCTGACGTGTGTTTAGCCCTGCTAGTCTGACGTGTGTGTCTGACGTGTGTTTTGCCCTCCTAGTCTGACGTGTGTTTTGCCCTGCTAGTTTGACACGTGTCTGGCTAGTCTGACATGTGTTTAGCCCTGCTAGTTTGACGCGTGTGTCTGACGTGTGTTTAGCCCTGCTAGTCTGACGCGTGTGTCTGACATGTGTTTACCCCTGCTAGTCTGACGCGTGTGTCTGACGTGTGTTTAGCCCTGCGTGTGTCTGACGTGTGTTTAGCCCTGCTAGTCTGACGCGTGTGTCTGACGTGTGTTTAGCCCTGCTAGTCTGACCTGTGTTTAGCCCTGCTAGTCTGACGCGTGTGTCTGACGTGTGTTTAGCCCTGCTAGTCTGACGCGTGTGTCTGACGTGTGTTTTGCCCTGCCCCACAGACATACAGACATGCCCCGTCGGCAAGCCCTGCTCCTGGCCATCAGCCTGACCTTCTCCACGTCCCTTCTTACGGCTCGACCTGCAGCCAACCGAAGGCAACTCACACAACAGACAGCCGTGACCTTTGACTCCACGGTTGTGCCCTTTGGCCCTACGGATGTGACCTTTGACCTTACTACAGCAGGAACAGACAACTCGACCCAGCTGGTCCTTCACAAAGCGGAGACAGCCAATCACGGCCTACCAAAGCCAGGTTGGCAAGGCGACAGCCTCTCCCTGCGGATGAAGAAACAGGTGGTCCATCTGCTGATCGGTGCCGGCTCCGGGCTGCTCATCGCCATCCTCCTCATCATCTGCATCATCTGCCTTCTCTCCCGGTACTGCTCCGCCCCGGAGCCCGTCATCCGGACCGAGTACTCGCCGCGCCGCGACGGGAGAAGGCAGAACCACAATGGCGGCCGGGCGCTGTCCATGCCGGAGGTTCTACGCAGCGAGGCGCCAGACTCACACGGAACCTCCCCGAACAAGCTCAAGGTCACCATGTCATGTCCGCCCATCCCGGAAAATGTCTAGATACCAGAACTGAACAGTGCACTGGCTCACAGAACTGTCCACACCGAACCCTCACACATTTGAGTGTACAAAGTCATGTAACGTTACGTACATCATCTGTAAAGTATCTATAGCATGAACAATGGAAGTTATCCATTAATGCAAATATTATGGGCAAAATAATATATAAACTTCTGAACTTTTGAGACAGACCTCAACACAACTATAACTTACAGATTTCAGAACAGAAATCCTGAGCTGTACTTCAAAATGTCAACGTTTTGTCTATTAAACATCATTTTTCACACCTGTGCTGTTTTCTGGCTGCATAGGAATGGTTGTGCCCAGCAAAACCTCTAAATGAGCCACAGTACAGTACCACAGTACAGTACCACAGTACAGTACCACAGTACAGTACCACAGTACAGTACCACAGTACAGTACCACAGTACAGTACCACAGTACAGTACAGTACTGCAGTACAAGATGGTAACATATTAACAGTCTGGCAAGGACAGAACTGTTTTACCATCTTGCTGGGATTTCCTCCCTAAATCTCTGTGAGAAGTTCAGGTTCAGGCCCCCAGATAATTTACCAATTGTGAATCCTAACGCAATTACAGAGCATCTAGTCTATTATAAAGGCAGGTCGGGGTAACATGTATGTCCTGTTAGCCTTTTACAGTGCCCTACTGACGACTAGCTGCCAACTCGGGTCCCTGCAGAAGCTTTTATCAGAAATGTTCCGATGTATTCAAAGTGGTCATGATACGCTATCATCAACTTCATTCAGCCAGCGAGGAAGCCGTAACCTTCCAGTTACACCATTACCCCAGACTTCGTAACAAACCCAGCTGTTTAGAACCTTTCACACATCGGGGAAAGTTTGACATTGAGGCGATAAGATAATGCATGGCAACAGTCACTCAGCAACTGGACTGTTGCCAGCCTTGCTTCGTCTACTATTGAACCATCTTAGAGTGTCTTTATCTCATCAACGTATCAGTCCCGGCTGAAAAGCTGGTAAATCCAGAATGTTCATCCAGTCACTGATGAAAGATTAAGCAAAAGCTGTCCGTAACGTCTGTTTAGAAGTTATATCTAGTTGGTTGAGCAACTGTTATAATTATACCTTCCGTCTAACCTTTTAGCGACATGATTATCACAGTGCTTGCAACAAGCGCCAGGCCTAACATCTCATTCACACCATTACCCCAGGTGTAACCCTACATTCACACGATTACCCCAGGTGTAACCCCACATTCGCACCATTATTCCCGCCACTTTAGCCGTAACACGCAGGTGGTCGTAACATTAACAGGCGGGATTCTCCCCGGGTGGTGGGACAACGTGATTGGCTGAGACATAAACCCTCGCTGTACACGAGAGACGAGCTTCGAGCCACACGTCTCCTCATTCCTCGATCAGTCCATCAAGTTTGCCACACTGCACAACTCAGCTGAGGTACACTTGTACCATCCACCAGTACAACAGTCACAGTTACAGCAGAGCAGAGGAACCAGCAACCAGTACAGCAGTTACAACACAGCGGAGGTACCAGCACAACAGTTACAACAGAACAGAGGTACCAGCACAGCAGTTACAACACAGCAGAGGTACCAGCCTCCAGCACAACAGTTACAGCAGAGCAGAGGTACCAGCCTCCAGCACAACAGTTACAGCAGAGCAGAGGTACCAGCCTCCAGTACAGCAGTTACAACAGAACAGAGGTACCAGCCTCCAGCACAGCAGTTACAACAGAGGGAAGGTACCTGCTACAAGGCTGACCCCAGGATGGTAGGTATTGATACAAAGTTTGGCAGCATTCTGGTAGTCATAGTGGTCCTCTCAAGCCTTTCTGCAGCTGATACCACAGTACAGAACGGAACCACAGTACAGGATGGTGCCACAGCACAGAACAGAACCACAGAGGAAGATGAAGCCACATCACAGGACAAACCTAGCGGTACCACAGTACAGGATGGTACTATAGAACATGGCGGTACCACAGAACAGGATGGTACTATAGAACATGGTGGTACCACAGAACAGGATGGTACTATAGAACATGGCGGTACCACAGAACAGGATGGTACTATAGAACATGGTGGTACCACAGAACAGGATGGTACTATAGAACATGGCGGTACCACAGAACAGGATGGTACCACAGAACAGGATGGTACTATAGAACATGGCGGTACCACAGAACAGGATGGTACTGCAGAACAGGATGGTACTATAGAACATGGCGGTACCACAGAACAGGATGGTACTATAGAACATGGCGGTACCACAGAACAGGATGGTACCACAGAACAGGATGGCACTGCAGAACAGGATGGTACTATAGAACATGGCGGTACCACAGAACAGGATGGTACTATAGAACATGGCGGTACCGCAGTACAGGATGGTACTGCAGAGCAGGATGGTACTGCAGCACAGGATGGTACTATAGAACATGGCGGTACCACAGAACAGGATGGTACTATAGAACATGGCGGTACCACAGAACAGGATGGTACTATAGAACATGGTGGTACCACAGAACAGGATGGTACTATAGAACATGGCGGTACCACAGAACAGGATGGTACCACAGAACATAGTGGTACTATAGAACATGGCGGTACCACAGAACAGAACAGAACCACAGTACAGGATGGTACCACAGTCGGCACAGTACAGGACAAATCTACCTGTACCACAGAGAAAACCAGTGATGGACATGAGACAATTTTGCTCCCTGTAAAGGGTAAACCCAGCAGCAGCCACCACACAAATAGCGGTGACATCAGAACCAACCACACAAATAGTGGTGACATCAGAACCAACCACACAAATAGTGGTGACATCAGAACCAACCACACAAATAGTGGTGACATCAGAACCAACCACATAAATAGTGGTGACATCAGAAGCCACCATACGGATGATGGTGACATCAGAGCCCACAACACAGATAGCGGCCCCATCAGAGCCCACCACAAGGATAGTGTTGACATCAGAACCCACCAAACTGATGACAGTGCCAAGGCCCCCTACAACCTCAACTGGAGAAAGCCAGTGATCCAGCTGCTGACCGGTGCGGGCTATGGGGTGCTGGCGTTTGTAGCGCTGATGATAGTCGGCGCGTGTGTGCTGGTGCGGTTCTGTACCCGCGGTCCTGTGAACCGGCCTGCCGCGCCGCGGAGCAGGGCGAAGCTTGGGCGACGGGAAAGTTCCGAGCGCCGACAGCGAGACAACGGTAGCCGGGGGACAGCATCGACACCCGTTAATGGCAACAACCGGCCAAACAAGGGACAACTAGCTCTCATCCAACCCCCCTCTGGCCAAAATCACCTTCTACCACCCCCCTCTGCCCAAAATCAACTACTCCCACCCCCCTCTGCCCAAAATCAACTACTCCCACCCCCCTCTGCCCAAAATCAACTACTCCCAACCCCCTCTGCCCAAAATCAACTACTCCCACCCCCCTCTGCCCAAAATCAACTACTCCCACCCCCCTCTGCCCTAAATCAACTACTCCCACCCCCCTCTGCCCAAAATCACCTACTCCCAACCCCCTCTGCCCAAAATCAACTACGGCCATGGACTGTTTTGCCCCTGTAACTCTACAGTATGGTAAAGCATTCACATTTGTTTGGCACAGTTTTGTATGTGGTGCTTCTAGGACTGCCGACCATCTACTCAGTGGTAAATTTGTCAGTACTGTAGGAGCTGATTTGCATTTATACATGGCAGCATGAGGCACCAGAAGGACGATCATGGACAGGTCGAATCCCCAAAAACCTTCTCTACACAGAACCAAAACCAGTCCCTAAAACCAGGAGTAGCTACCATAAGACGACGTGCAGTGCAGAAGAAAAGCGGACCCAGAGAAGAGAACTCTACAACAGACCTGATCATGACTCAGCTTACAGATGTGCCCCATGTGGCAGAGACTGGCATTCATATATAGGACTGTTTAGCCATAACCGAGGCTGTAGGGCTGATATCAGTTAGGATTTTATCAAGTTTATTACTGACAGAGGGAGGCCTTGTGTGTAGGTAGGGTTAGTTAGTCAGTTAGTCAGTAAGTTGTTTTGTTGTCATTTGATTGTCAAGTGTATCGTGGCACATGAATTGCAAATCTACTGTGAATGGCATTATCAACAAAAGTGTTGTAACAGTTGTAAAGTTAGGTGTTTCCTTGATAAATTGAAGTGTGAAGATTTAACCAAACAGTTTGCCATACATGCAGACCTACATTTTGTACTACATGAGATGGAAAAGCTGTTCAGTATGAACACTTAAGTGCACCATATCGGACAGCGCTGAAACCTTCAATAGCTGTTAAACTTAGAGACTTACCTAAGCCTAAAGACAAAGATATGAAAAATATAGAATTATGCCTCAGACGCCAACAAAATGTTACTCAAGTGTTAAAATCAATACATGTTATGATAATTTGAAAGCTTTTGACTGTCTTTTTTCTGCCATTACTTACACCATGTAGTAGCTTAGGGGAAGGCAGACAGCAGTCTGTTAATTAGACATTTTCTGAAATTTGGGGGAGATTTTCTTGCAGATTGTTATGCAAACATAGAGGCTGTTTGATGTTAACTTTGACATTTACAAACAAGTCTGGGCAGAAATAATACATTTGACAAGTCTTGGTAAAGGGTGGAAAAGTCATGCAGACAAAGTGCTGAGTGTGGAGTGTACAGCACAGTAAACTACAGTAGGCAGACAAAGTGCTGAGTGTGGAGTGTACAACACAGTAAACTACAGCAGGTCTCAAACCACTGCAAAATTCTTCATATAACCTTATCATGGAGCAGTTTGGCAGTTTCCTGTATTTGTTCATTACAAATGGAATCAGAACAACATTGTAGCAGATATCTACATTTGTCTAGAAAATAAATAAGAACATTTGCTATTATCATGCCAGTAACATGTAAACATCCACTAAAGAAAGAAGTTGGACAGCACCTCATATGCCTGGTTGTTTTAAACATTATTATTGTCCATTTGTATAGATTCAGCCCAGATATTACTCTCCCCAGTAAGCTGATATCCCCCTCTGTACTCGTGCCCTTTTCAGATGTCAGGATCCAGATGTGTTCAGGACTAACGACCTTTCCTTAACGAGCAGAACTGCCAGGACCGGTCTCTAACGAGCGGAACTAACGAGCAGACATGTGACAGACTCTGAGAAGTGACAGAAGCGCAGTCAAGCACACAGACATGCGATACCGGGGCCCCGTCACTGTGTATTATACACACCTCACCTCACCTCACCTAGTCCCATCCTACACACATCACTACAAGTAAAAAACACATTGTCAAGTAGTCAACTGCAGTTCGGGTGATGATGCCTTGTAGCTACATGTAGTTTTCTGCAAGCACATCAGATAACCCGGCTTCTCTGTAACTGTGATGTGTTCTTATATAGCAGATGTTTGACGCTTCCGGCTCAAGTACAGAAACTTGTGCCAACCCCAAAAATCTGCCTTGCTGTGAAAACCACACCGATTCAGCACCAGGGACAGGGCCTGTGCCACGGCTGCTGGAGGCACAGACAAGAGCAGGGACGGGGACAGAGTAGGGGGATAATCTACATCATCCCCCGCATCCCTCCCTTCTGCCCCCATGTGATGTTTTTCTGGAAAATACAAAACAACACCCCCTACAAAACAACACCCCCTACAAAACAACACCCCCTACAAAACAACACCCCCTACAAAACAACACCCCCTACAAAACTACCCTTGAAATCTTAAAAATGGCCCAAGCTGAAGATGCATCATGGTTAGATAAAGGTTACAAAAAAAGTGCCTCCATGACACATGACCTTGAGGAGCTGTGACTGACCTTCGCTTGGTGGCGAGGTTCTCCAGCGTGCCCTCCGGTTCGCTGGAATCCGTAGACGTCTGCGAAACCCGATCCTCTACGGAATCCTCCGCCATGACCTGGATCTGGGGGTGAAAGGTCAAAGGTTACAGTTTTTAAAGGGGCAGCTTTGCATGCATATCAAACTTTGGCTGTATAATGATTGGCACTTTTTTTATCTATACAAAACAAACACACACATGCACATACACTCATACATTTAGTTTTACACACATACATGCATGCACACACACACACACAAACACACACATGCACATACACTCATACATAGTTTTACACACATACATGCATGCACACACACACACATATATACACACACACACAAACACACATATGCACATACACTCATACATAGTTTTACACACATGCATGCATACACACACACATTTACACACACACACACACATGCACATACACTCATACAGAGATTTACACACATACATGCATGCAAACACACATACACACACACACACAAACACACACATGCACATACACTCATGCATAGTTTTACACACATAAATGCATGCACACACACACACACATGCACATACACTTATACATAGTTTTACACACATACATGCATGCTCACACACACACACACATATATACACACACATACAAACACACACACATACTATGAAGATGAGCTATCCAAATAAGCTACTGATGAAAATCAACAGAAGATGAAACTGGAATTGGATATCTGAGGAATAGCAACAGATGGGTCCTGAAGTGGAGAAAGCAGGGTACAGAGTTTCCTGTGCTTAAAGAGAACACCAGATTCAGTAGACACAGGAAAACTGTAGAACAAACATTCTGTTAGCTATAGAACACCAGATCAACTCTGTTACTGCAGGGCAGGGCAACTCAAGACACCAGACCTGTTAGTGCAGCCATGGCAACTAAAGACTCCAGACCTGTTAGTGCAGCCATGGCTACTATAGAACACCAGATCAACTCTGTTACTGCAGTCAGGGCAACTATAGACACCAGATCAGTTAGTAAAGCTATCATAATGGCAACTATAGAACACCAGATCAGTTAGTAAAGCCATGGCAACTATAGAACACCAGATCAGTTAGTAAAGCCATGGCAACTATAGAACACCAGATCAGTTAGTAAAGCCATGGCAACTATAGAACACCAGATCAACTCTGTTACTGCAGTCATGGCAACTCAAGACACCAGATCAGTTAGTGCAGCCATGGCAACTATAGAACACCAGACCTGTTAGTACAGCTATCATAATGGCAACTATAGAACACCAGATCTGTTAGTAAAGCCATGGCAACTATGTAACATTGGATCTGTTACTGCAGTCATGGCAACTATAGACACCAGACCTGTTAGTGAAACCATGGAAACTATAGAGCACCGGATGTGTTAGTGCAAAAATAGCATTACTACAGAAGAAAAGATCTTGTAGTGCAGCCATGGCAACTGTAGAACGTGGGATCTGTTAGTGCAGCCATGGCAACTATAGAACACCAGATACATTAGTGTAGCCACAGCAACTATAGAACACTGGATACATTAGTGCAGCCATGGCAACTACAGAACACAGATCAGCACGGCAACGGAAGAGTTGAATGACAGGTGAACACACGTCCCTGTCCCTGGGAAGAAGTGCACAGTAAGTACAGCCGTCACCACATAAGGAGTTTGTCGGCACCAATAAGGAACTGTCTGCACCAAGAAAGAGTTTGCACCAATAAGGAATCTGTCTGTACCCATTGAACACTCTGCTGGCTCCGCCCTTTCTTGACCTTCATCACCTGCAAGGTCAAGGAGAGAAACAACTGTCAGAAGACACTCTGCTTACATGTGTGCTTGACTTCCCTTGCAATCATGTTAAATGTATCGTATGTATCACTTAACTAGTTGCTATGGAAACCCTAAACTCCTTCTAACCACACATTCACAAACATGCTTGACCTTCAAACACACATGACCTTGCACCCCTCCCACCTTGGGCGCGTGTCGTGACTTGCGAGGCGGTCTCCGTTTCTGCCCCTCCCCATCGCTGGAGGTGGAAGCTGTTGAGATGCGTTTGGCGCCGGTATTGTCCGGAGCGCGTGCCGCCTGCCCGGCGCGGGGCTTGTGGGTCGGGGACGGCTGAACCGGCTGCACCGGGCGCTGCTGCTTCACCGCCAGCTTCTGTAGACTCGCTTTCCGCTTCTCAAACATCTCCTGGACATCCTCGATTCTCTTCAGGACAAGCTGGATCGAGGCCTGCGGATCAATCACACATCCAATCAAATAATTAGTCAATCAGTCAGTCAATCAATTAGTCAATCAATAAATGAAGAAATAGATAATCTTGAATGTCCTCAATTCTCTTCAGAACCAGCTGCCAGCTGGATGGGGCCTGGAGATCCAGTCCAATCCAATACGAATACCCCCAGATAACCCCGCGAGGGGCAAAGTAGGGGGGGAAGCTGAGGCTCCCGGGTTAGGGCGGGCAGGCCGCCTGCCTGGCACGGAAGTACTCAACGTTGGGAGCACTTACAACCGTGCCAGGCAGGAATGGTGCGTACGAAAAATTAGTTTTTATAATGTGTCGGAACGGGCAAAGATGGGCTGGGATTTGTGATTGTGGCTTCCCCGGGTGCGCCCTTGGGCTGGTTTAAATATGCTGCTAGTGTCTATATTAATGTTATCACCCACCCAATAAATAGATCAATCACCCAATAAATATATCAATCAATCAATCAATGGATGGAAGCCTGCGGGTAGACCAATCAATACATCAATCAATCAGTTTTCCTGTTATCCCAAATATATACACACACACACACACACAAACACAGTTTTCCTGTTATCCCAAAACCAGACAGACATATTATCATCAACTGGATAATCCTCAATCAATCCCTTAATCAATCAATCAATGAATCAATACTGCCCTCCTCCCACCTTTGACTCTGCGGTCAGCATCTCCTCGAACTTGACGTGGAACTCCTTGGGGTCCTGCAGCCGAAGGTCGTCGTACGTCTTGAGGAAGTCGCTGCACTCCTTGAGCGCCGACTCCGCCCCTTCCTGTGTCTGGCACTTGTCGATGGGCTGCGAGGCCAGCAGGTCAACGCCCTGCGTGCACCACCGGTTCGCCTGAGGGGAGAATCCACATGCTAATCAGCATACATGGGAAAATTCACATGTTAATCAGCATACAGGGGAGAATTCACATGTTAATATGCATACAGGGGAGAATTCACATGTTTATCAGCATGCAGGGGAGAATTTACATGTTAATCAGTATACAGGGGAGAATTTACACATAGACCAGCCCATGGCCCAGGCAGTTGCTCCTTAACCTGCAGTTCCAAATCTACCCACCAGGAGGAGCTAGTGAGCAGTGTCTCTTCTGCAGTTCCACACTTACCAAGCAGGTGGGGCTAGTGAGCATGGCCTCCTTCACCTGCAGTTCCAAATCCATCCACCAGGGGGAGCGAGTGAGCAGTGTCTACTACATCTGCAGTTTCACTACTACCAAGCAGGTGGAGCTAGTGAGCAGTGTCTCCTAACCTGCAGTTCCACATCTACCCAGCAGGGGGAGCTAGTGATTTACCTTCTCCAGTCTCTGCTGCAGGTCATGTGACCTGTTGAGCAGGTCCACTCTCTTCTCCATGGCAACGGTGAAGTCATCGCAGACGAGCTGCATCTCGCGACACTTCGGCCGGATGGAGTCCACGGCGTAGTGGTTCTCCGAGATCAGCTCATCGCCCCGGGCAACCAGTCTCCGCGCCTTGTCCATCCCCACCTGGAACAGCAATGGAGGTAGTCAGTGATGAAAACAGCAGTGCAAAGGTGGTGAATTGGTGTGCGTGTTTAACAAGTAGAAAGATAGAGCCCAAAATCTCTACCTTGAACAGAATAGATTCTTAATTCACACTTTGGTGGCCGTCTGTCACCTTTCTAAGGGCAATTTTGACTCAATCATTCCACAATGCAGTTTTTTTTATAATTAATCAGGTAGGGCATCGCTGCTAGCCATGTAGTACCGTTGTTTAGTAGTTGTTACACAATACTACAGTTACTACAGTTACAGTTACTACAATACGTAGTCTCCTCTACAATTGCAAGGTGAAATGAGAGATAGAACCCGACCTTGGCTTTGTTCTCCAGCTGACTCGCCTCCTTCAGCAGGGCGTCGACCCTAGCAACGCTGTCGCCGGTCTCCTGGGTCTCACACAACTGTTCCTGCAGGGCGTCCATCGTGCCCTTGAGCTGTGGACACAAGGTCAACACAAGTTGTCACAAAAACCCTCAGGAAAGGCGTTTATGCCAAAAACATAAAGTTACCTCAATTTCTGACTACTTTCTCAGACCAACAAAGCCTGGATGCCATCATAAGTTTACTTACTGAGACTCCCATACCAGCTGTCTGATGTACTACACACTGTTACAAACTCACTAGGCTAACACACAGGGTTTCAAACCTTAGCCCTCTGTGAAAGTGATTTGCAGACGCTGTGTTTACTTCAGCCCACATAAAGTAAATATCAACAACTTACAGTAAACAACAACAACAACAGGAAGGGTAAACAATCGGTCGTACCTCCCGGAACTCTGTCTCAAAGTGTCTGAGCTGCAGACATTGGCTCAACTTCAGCTCATGACTGGACCAGAACTCATCAAACGCCTTGTCTGTCTCCTCCAACTGGATTATCAACCTGTAAGCAACAACAACAACAGTAAACAACAACAGTAAACATCAACAACACTGGCTCAACTTCAGCTCATGGCTGGACCAGAACTCATCAAACGCCTTGTCTGTCTCCTCCAACTGGATTATCAACCTGTAAACAACAACAACAGTAAACAACAACAGTAAACAACAACAACATTGGCTCAACTTCAGCTCATGACTGGACCAGAACTCATCAAACGCCTTGTCTGTCTCCTCCAACTGGATTATCAACCTGTAAACAACAACAACAGTAAACAACAACAGTAAACAACAACAACACTGGCTCAACTTCAGCTCATGACTGGACCAGAACTCATCAAACGCCTTGTCTGTCTCCTCCAACTGGATTATCAACCTGTAAACAACAACAACAGTAAACAACAACAGTAAACATCAACAACACTGGCTCAACTTCAGCTCATGACTGGACCAGAACTCATCAAATGCCTTGTCTGTCTCCTCCAGCTGGATTATCAACCTGTAAACAACAACAACAAAAGTAAACAACAACAACACTGGCTCAACTTCAGCTCATGACTGGACCAGAACTCATCAAACGCCTTGTCGGTCTCCTCCAGCTGGATTATGAACCTGTAAGCAACAACAACAACAGTAAACAACAACAGTAAACATCAACAACACTGGCTCAACTTCAGCTCATGACTGGACCAGAACTCATCAAACGCCTTGTCTGTCTCCTCCAACTGGATTATCAACCTGTAAACAATAACATCAACAGTAAACAACAACAGTAAACATCAACAACACTGGCTCAACTTCAGCTCATGGCTGGACCAGAACTCATCAAACGCCTTGTCGGTCTCCTCCAGCTGGATTATCAACCTGGAAACAACAACAACAGTAAACAAAAACAACAGTAAATAACAACATTAACAGTTAACAGCAAGAAGTGTAAACAGCAATGATACAAAACAATTTCATGGAACACCTTGTCTGTTTCTTCCAGCTATAGTATCAGCCTGTAAACAACAATAAACAACAGAGTCAGACTTTTCAAAAAGTACCCCATCTTTCATCAGTGACTGTTCCTTTTTATAAATGTAAGGAAAAGAAGCTTGTGATGAAAACTCCAATGTTTCCATAGCTCTGAGCACCTTTGCAGGGATTCTGCACATTAAGTCAGGTTTGGGTGCGAATTCATGGAAGCAAGTTTCCACCACCATCAGACACAATACCATAATTCTGCTGGGAAAGTAAAGAAGCCTGGGCAGACATGTGTGCAGTAATCAAGAGGAGTAAGGTTTGTGCTACATTGTATGGTGTTATGTGGAGTCGTGGTTGCTGGGAAAGTGGGGCTATAGCAGATTGAGGACGAATGGAAATTGCTTCCATCGTGGCTTACGGTATCAACTTACAGTCAGCATCGCCTATGGAAACATTCCAGCCCGACCTCTCATGACCCCTCCCACCCATGAGGGAAAATGGCTCCCAAGTGGGGACATTTCATTTCTCCTTTTAGATTCAGATTCAGATTCAGCTTTATTCCTGGATGACTTGGCATGTATATACACATGAAATACATCATCAGTTACAGAATCAACTTTAAAACATTAATACATTTACAACATTTAAAATTAGACAGCAAACGGATTAAGAAAATATACATGACAGGATCAACATTCTTTACCGATCATCTAGCACTTTCGTACAGCAATCTTACAGAGCGGGGTGCAAATGACATCTCATGTCGCTTCGTTTTACTTCTAGATGCCCTGTATCGGGCATCCCGACGAAGACTGTACAAACTGTCCTGAGGTGAAGTAAAGAACTCCCTCAGCGGAGAGCTACTGTCCCGCAGTATGTCTTGTAGAGTCTTCAGCGTCGCTGCGTCCCGTCTGTCTGATAGTGAGGGCAGAGAGTCAGATGGGATACCAATGATTCTAAGACAGCGCCTCTGCATGGCTTCTAGCTTGTCTGACAGGTGTTTCGGCAGTCCTCCCCACACCGGACTGGCATACTCCAGTAAGGGGCGTAGGAATGTTAGGTAAATCTGGAGCAAGACATCAGTAGGGAGACCAGCCTTCTTTGCAGCTGCAAGGTAATACACACGTGGACGGGACTTCGTCAACATGAAATGAACGTGTTCATCCCAGGTAAGGTTGGCAGTGATGTGTACTCCAAGTAGTTTGAAAGACGTAGTCCTCTGAATCACATGTCCGGATATTGTCGGATGAGGAGGGACAGGAATGTTTACCTCCTTCCTTGCGCTGATAACCATGTCCATTGTCTTTTTCCCGTTTACCTTGAGAGAGTAGTCCTCCCCCCATTCAACAATGGAGTCAAGTGCCTTCTGGGTTTGACCAGGAAGTGACGCCATTAGCATTTCAGAGGTTGTCAGATCGTCCGCATATTTGACAGGAACAATGGGCCTTGGCAACCTTGCATCCAAGGTATTTATACAGATGACGAAAAGTGTTGGTGATAGAATACCACCCTGTGGAACACCCGCGAGGACGTCGTGGGACTTAGATACACAGGGACCCCACTTTACCTTCTGTGTACGTCCTTCCAGATAGCTGCTGATGCTCATCCATAAGGACCGCCTGATACCCATGTCGGCTAGGCACATGAGCAGTTGACTATGACTGATGGTATCAAATGCACGGGAAAAATCAACGAACACAGCATGAACGTCCAACTTCGGGTTACTGTTTAACGCTTCGTGCCACGTTTGGAGGATGTGTATCAACGCAGTAACCGTAGATCTTCTTGACAGGAAGCCATGTTGAGACGGTGCGAGGCTACTGGTAGTGTCCTGTAGCAAAGCATCACGGAGGAGCCCTTCATACACTTTCCCGACGCAGCTGACTAACGAAATTTGTCGGTATTCCGATGGGAACTGTGGTCGTTGTTTCTTAGGCACTGCCGTGACTACAGCCTCTTTCCATTGCTGCGGAAAGGCGGAGTTCTGAAGACAAGAATTGAAGACGTCACATAAGACAGGACCAAGTTCTTCATGATACTGCTTTAGTAACCAGGCAGGAATGAGGTCTGGCCCAGTGGCTTTCCTCCCATTGAGTCTGCGCAGTCTGGCCTTAACCTGACCAATACTGAACGGTGTGGGTGTATCATGCGAGAGCTTGTGCTCGACATCAGCCAGCGTTGGAACAGTACGGGACACTTCACTCCACACAGACCCGAAATGCTCTGCAAGCTTGTCACATTCATTTTGTGTCACGGCGATGTTGGGATTGGAGACATCCTCCTTAACAGAGTCCTTTCCCATAAGGGACTTGATGGACTTGAACCAGTGTCTTGGGCTGGAGTGCCTCAAGCTAGCTACTTCTCTTTCATAGTACTGCCGTTTCCCACTGATGGC
>NC_049990.1:185855-201174 GCF_000003815.2 Branchiostoma floridae
TACCTTAACCGTGACAACTATGAAAAGACTGTGGGAAATGGCGGAACCAGGGAGACTGTGGGAAATGGCGGAACCAGGGAGGCTGTGGGAAATGGCGGAACCAGGGAGGCGGTGGGAAATGGCGGAACCAGGGAGGCGGTGGGAAATGGCGGAACCAGGGAGGCGGTGGGAAATGGCGGAACCAGGGAGGCGGTGGGAAATGGTGGAACCAGGGAGGCGGTGGGAAATGGTGGAACCAGGAAGGCTGTATATCATTCCCACCCGGCACATCTGGGGTAACGAGGCCTTGTGGAACTGGCAGGGCTATAAATTACACACAGGACGGCAGAACCCAGCCAGCCAGGGAACACGGGAATTTTCTTCCTCATTTCTTTCATGTGCTTTTAATCAGTATGTCTGTTAGACATCGTACAAAAGTTGATAGACATTTGTATGCTAGACTTCATGGCCCCACCAATGTTCAACAATGTGTAGAATTCTCACATGAGGAAGATCTCTGCAGGGTTCAGTGACCGGGTACAAAATGGTGATACTGGATCTTCTGGAGCTGTCCCTGGTACTGAAGGGTTGGCAGTTAGGAAGCTGCGGCACTGCTGGACAGGTCACAGGTTAGGGGTGAGAGGTTAGGGGTGAAGGGTTAGGGGTGAAAGGTTAGGTCTGGGTTAGCTATGGTTACCGGGTTGGGTGTTAGAGGTTCAGACTCAGGGAACTTTTCTATCATGATGACTCTAGTTGCTGTGCTGGGGCAGGGTCGGTGATAACGGTATCACTCGATAGGCTGTAGGTTATAGGTTAAGGGTAAGAGGTTAAGGTTCAGAGTTTGTTCTTACGTACCTTTCTATCGTGCTGACGTTTGTCGCGGTGCTGGGGCAGAGGTCGGCGGTGACGGTATCGCTGGACGGGCGCCGGATGATGCTGAGCAGCGTCTCGCCGTGCCGCTGCGCTTCCGCAAGGTCATCCTGAAGGTCACAGAAACAGGGTTATAAGATGTCTGAAATAAGATCTAGCTTGAGGAACAGGTGTTCATGCGCAAGTCCTGATTATTCATCGATCATTATAGTTATTGAGTCAGCAGCCCCAGAACTCAGCTGCAAGACACCGTGCACATAAAACTGTTGGACATCTACATCACAGAAGGTAAACTAGTCAGTGGGCGAGTGTGCATGATATGAGGTATTCTTTAGAGTATCTGAAAGTGAGAGTGACCTGACCTTGATCTCCTCCTTCTGTTTCCGTTGCTGCTCCAGAAGAGACTCCGTCGTGCTGATGTCGTTGGGCAGCTCCGTCTCGGCCAGCTCTGTGCCCAGCTGCTGCAGAGTCTTCGCGATGTCGTGAGTGTTCGACGCAAATTTCTCTATCGCCTGGGGAGGACACAAGGACAAGGAAAGGGGCATGAAGTAACGTTTGTGTGTACTGATAAGAGTTTGTTTATTTGTTTGTTTGTTTGTTTATTTAGATCTGGCAAAGACAAGCAAAGGGCATGAAGGAAACGTTTGTGTGTACTGATAAAAGATTGTTTGTTTATCTGATACATCTGGCAAAGACAAGGAAAAGGGCATGAAGTAACGCTTTTCTGTACTGATATAAGTTTGTTTGTTTATTTGGTTATTTAGATCTGGCAAAGACAAGGAAAGGGCATGAATGAAACGTTTGTATGTACTGATAAAATCATTCTGTATCATCGGGCTGACTTACAACCCTACAATTGGACCAGATTTTCAACTGACCAGCTCCAGTCTTTGATTGTCAAGGAATGAGTAATCCACTGCTGCTGTGATGTTGTGTTATGCAGAGCACATGACTCGGTAAGCAGCGGATCCTACATCACAGGAAGTTTGGACTCGGAGATGATCAGTCCAGAATTTGGGCTAGTCTATCTATTTGTTGGGAAGGTTTCAGTTTAAATCTGACAGAAGAAGTAAAGGCAACGATTTTAACTTTCAAGACAAGGTTACTCCAGTTTCAAAAAAAATCCAAGGGACCAACAAAAAGTGGCTGCAATGGCCAGGTGGCAACTATGCAAAGGTGGCCGCTAATACAACTATGCAAAGGTGGCCGCTAATACAGGTTTGACTTTAGATACTAAGCGCTCTCTAGGTTGTGGTACCCGTATGTGGGCAACAGTTGTTAGTTACTAATAGTTGGTTTAACTTAGCACTAACCGATCTCTGCTCGATCCAGTTTAACTTAGCACTAACCAATCTCTGCTCGATCCAGTTTAACTTAGCACTAACCGATCTCTGCTCGATCCAGTCGTGGTGCTCGTAGCGGATGAAGCCCCCCAGCTCCTCCGTCAGCTGTGACCTGTCCAGGTGCTCATGCAGCTCACTCACTGAGTTCAGCATCACCATCTGGGCAGGGGCAAAGGGCAGGGGTCAGAGTGCAACATGGGTAGGGGTCAAATCTGTCAGTAGCTTGGTGTGGCGTATGGAGTTTACCTACATGCATGATGTATGTGTGTCTGTGTGTGTTAGTGTGTTTGTGTGTCTGTGTGTGTCTAATACCTTTAGAAGCAGATTCTATCATGGCAACTTTGGTTGTGGTGACCTTTATGCATCTGACCTGTTGTGCTTTTATCGGACTAGATTCCAAGGGCTACAGGATTATTACAAGTTCGTCCATGGACTTAATTACAATTTCATAATTCAAACAATTTTTTAGAGCTTAAGTCCCAGATAAGATTCTAATAAAGGCTTAAGTTTGTAACTATAGGGTTAGTGCCGAGGATTTCACCTAGCTAAAATCTTTGCAAGCTCAGGGCTGCAGCAGAGCAAGGTCAAAGGGCATGGAGAATGCTTCAAATCAAGGTCGAGTTGCTCTTAACTGATCAAGGTCAGGTTATGATTTGGAATAATGAAACAAAGATCAAAAGATGTGTCTTGCACAGTTGTTATTGGTAAATCTGGGTGATTTTACCATCACTATGATAGTTTATGCTGATTGCACCAAAGCCGATAGCTGATTGCGCCATAGTTTATGCTGATGTGGTGCCAGAGTAAGGAGCAGCAGCTGATTGCTGATGGTAGATTTAGGGTTTGGGTTAAGTCATTTTTTACCAATCATGCCAGTAGAAAACTTGAGTCGGAGTTAAGATTAGTGGCTGATTGTTGACGTTAGGTTCATGGTTAGGTTGTCATTTGTTTACCCCATGTGAACAGGGAGTTGATTGCTGATGTTAGGTCTGGGGTTTATTTTTACCAATCATGCCAGTAGGGAAGTTGAGCTGGAGGTAGGATGAGCAGCTGATTATACTGATGTTAGGGTTACCATCAGCAGTTAGGATGAGCAGCTGATTATACTGATGTTAGGGTTACCATCAGCAGTTAGAATCAGCAGCGAAGCAGCCAACCAAAGCTTACCGGTACCTTCAGCCGGAAGTCTTCCCGTACGAACTTGAACCCGATATCTGAGAACGTCCGCTGGAAAAACCCGGTCGGCCTCAGGACCAGAACCACCTGGATGTGCTTCGGGAAGAAACCCTGTAGGACAGACAGATGGGTGTCAATCACAGCTGTCAATTATAACTCCACTGTCTATCACAAATCATCTGTCTATCACAACTGTCAACTAGACCTCATATTTCGATGCCAGAAAGAAGTTTTAACGGTTAACTGACCCATTTTTGTAAAAAGACAATGAAGAACATTATTTCAGGTAAGAGTTTGTTAGGAACAGGTATCCTGATGAGTAAGTAAGATCTCCTTACCGCTATCCTGATGAGAGTTGCCTTCACGGCTGCCCATCTGTCCTGTCTTCTGTCCACGACAATCACATATCCCAGCTCCGCTTCCTCCGCACTGTGGGGAGAAATTACACATTCCTCAACATCATTCAAGGTAGTCACATTCATCACAACAATAACATATTCCAGCTCCGCCTCCTCCCCAATGTGGGGAGAAGTTACACATTCATCACAACTGTCACATATTATCCGCACTGCGGGCAGAAATCACACCTTCATCAACATTAGCCTGTGTTCTATTTCATTCCTGCAAAATTTGAAATCACTTACCTGGGGATGCTAGTGAGGTAAGTCATGACACTTAGGAAATCCTGATCTTGGATCTCCTGAAACCTGGGATACTCTGGCAAGGTGATGATGGGAGCGCCGTTTCTCCCTTTCCCACCTGTAAGCACAGGTAAACAGGTGTTACACAAGTAAGCAGGTGTTACACTGAGGTATACGGGTAGATAGACTGAGATAACCAGTAATTCTCCATCCTGATACAGTTACTCAAGCAACTGGGTATGATTTGGAAGTGGTCAGGTGCTTCAGACAGCATGAGTTTTGTTTCGACAGTGAAGGTTGACATCAAGGCAATGAGATACAGAAGATAACAGTGTAAAATGTCTTCACTATCACTGCCACAGCATGTTGCTTATCAATTTAGTGATTCTTGACCTGTAAGGTAGACTCATCTATATCAGGTGTAACCAGATGTAATAGACTCACCTGTAAGGTAGGCGAATCTGGCCTGCAACTGTTCGGCGATGTCAACGACCCTCAGAGCCTGGCCATGCTGGTCCATCACCTCATCTGTAGGGAAACACAACAAACAGTCAGACACAAACAAACAAACAAACAAACAAACACAGCCATGAGCCTGGCCATGCTGTTTATAACCTCATCTGTAGGGAAACACAACAAACAGTCAGACACACAACAAACAAACAAACAAACAAACAAACAAACACAGCCGTGAGCCATGCTGGTCCATCACCTCATCTGTAGGGAAACACAACAAACTGTCAGACACAAACAAACAAACAAACAAACACAGCCGTTAGCCTGGCCATGTTGTTTATCACCTCATCTGTAGGGAAATACAACAAGCAGTCAGACACACAACAAACAAGCAAACAAACAAACAAGCAAACACCGCCGTGAGCCTGGCCCTGCTGTTTATAACCTTATCTGTTCAGAAACACATTCAATTTGGTACAATCAGACACACAACAAACAAAGGACAAAAGTACTTTTGGGCAACTAATGCATTAGCCTAATACTGTAAATGCATTTAAGTTCGCGGGGATTTAATTTCGCGGTAGCGGGAAAAATGACTTTTCGCGGTGGATTTAATTTCGCGGTAGCACTATGCACTGTAGTATCTTAATGCCCTGGAAAAATGTTCGCAGTGGTTTTAAATTCGCGGTGAAATGGCCGCCGCGAAAATCGCGAACATTAATCCACCGCGATTTTCTGCATTTACAGTATTCAGGTTGTGTATGGTAATTAGCTATGCCAAGGAGCATGCCAAATATAACACAATCCTGCCCATACTTAAGATGGCAGGGGATGTCCCTGTACAAGGTAGCTCAACTGCCCTCAAAGTTCAGATCCTGGTTTCAATCAGTTAGTAATTAGACCCTTGTTCAAACCTGGGGAAGGGCATCTCGGTTGGGGCTGCACCCCTCTTTTGGATGGGACCTAAAATGGGGTAAAGGTGCCTCAGGCAAGTTTAAGGGGAAGGGCCAGCAACCCCTCTCTGTAAAAATGTCACACCCTGCTACAGATTCTGAAACAGTAAGGAAACTTGCTGTCCACAAGGTGAACAACAACAACTACATGACCTGTATAGACGCCGCCCACCAAAAGGTACTGATGAGTGTCTAAAGACTCATGCTAAACCTGCCCAGTAAGGAACTATTTGCACAATATGTGATATGTAAAAACCCTGCCAGACTCTCCCAGTATGCTACATGTGTGCACAGCAAATAACATACCACAACCCACAGTTTGGGTCTGGCAATATGAAACATGGAACTGACTCCCACCAATGGTTCAACATACAACACTGTTATGCAATAAATGGCTTAGTGTGCAATACTGTACAAAACACTTCAAGTTTGAATGGCTATTGTGGACTTTGACTTTGTTTGGGTTCACAACTAGCTTGACATTTCTATTAGGTATTCTTCCTGTGCTCCTATAAAGATAGGAATATCGTTGTCAGCTACAAGCAATAAAAAGGCTAATTAAGAAAACAGTACAAGTTAAGTCTTAGAAAAGCCTTTGTTACAGAGAGAAGGGGAGGAGAGACAGGCAGAGGGGGGAGGGAGGGAGAGAAAGAGAGGATTCAGAAAGAGAAAGAGGGAGAAAAATGGAAGGAGGTAAAGAGAATGACAAAGAAAGAAGGGGAGGGAGGGAAAGAAAGAAAGAAGGGAACAAGAGAAAGAAGGAATGACAGAGGAAGAGAGAGAAAGAAGGGAGAGAATGAGAGAGAGAGAGAGGTAGACAGAAGTGACAAACCGACCGACCTGTGTTGGCAGCCCCAGCGCCAGGGGCAGCCATGATGGCTCTGTGCGATCCAAAGGTCCTGTAGCCGGCACGCCTCACCCCCGCTCAGAACATCACAATGGTACAGCCCTAGCCACGTACTCAGGCAAATCTACCCTGAACACCCCTACCCCAGAATGGTACCGTCCATCCTTAGCCACATGTACTTGAACTTCCCTTAGAAACCGTCTGCAGCCACTTGGCACCTGCCGACCGATATTACCGCCAGCGAACCGTCAGGCGAGGCTGTTATAGTTTAACTCACAGCAAACACCAAACAAACGTGGCAGATAAGCTCCGTTTGCACTTTCACCTGTTTGTGTGGCAGTCTGTATGACTTATTGATCACAGGGACGGTGCCTAAGGGCAGGTATGGTGGCAGCCGGGCGGAGCGCATGTTTCAGTGTACTGTATTATTATAGTGCGGCATCCGGGAATTTGGCAGGGTTGACATTATGATTATATAATGTACACTAACATCTGAGGGAATGTTTGAGTTATTGTATTTAGCTTGGGTAAGCCTGAAGCTTAGTTGGGGCACGTTGGGAGCAGAAGCTAACGATATTATAAATCATTGTATAAATTCATAGTGGGACATCTGGGATTTGGACGGAGTTCATATTATATACATATATGTACAGTAACATTTGTGGGAATGTTTGAGTTATTGTTTTAGTTTGGGTACGCCTGAAGCTAGTTGGGGCACGTTGGGAGCAGAAAATAACAATAATTTATTTTGTTAACGTTATGCCAATAATCATGGCAGACATTAATTTGATCTAGGCAAAATAGTACAAGTAGTTACATTGCAATGGAAAAGTTTTGATAAAAAGTTTTCTATTCCAACATCACATTACAGTAGTATTGATAGAGACTTACCCATTAAAACATTTCTGAAGTGCTCTTTTCCCTCTTTATCATGCTCTGACTCGATGTCTCCCAAGTCATTGTCCTCGAGGGAAGGCATCTTACTTTGCGAGGATTTCTGACCCTTAGAACAAGTTCCTGTCCCTTTCGTGTCCATGTTGGTGGAAAGTCATACTCTGATGGCTCATGACACACGACACGTTTATACTTATGGCAAATTGTAGGCATTCTGGGAACAGTCATAAAAAGATTGGTGCCGTCATTTTCGATCCTGTCAGAGCCTTGCCAAAAATCCTACGAGAGTCGACTGTACGACACAACGTCATCACCAGTCCATGAGTGGTGCTTCTCTACAGCAAACTTGGATTGTTGCAATACTTCAAAATCCTTGGGAATAACTATGTATGATGTTTGTCCATTGGATGTCGCTGAAGACCTATGTATACACAACTAAGAATCATCATCATCCGTCAGCCCAGACGGTCGGGATAAGACGTTGAACGACATCCCTCCACAGCTCTGTCATTGGACTGTGGACAGAAAATCCTGCCTAATAAACACCAGAGTAAGGAACTATTCCAGAGAGCAGCAGAACAGAAACATCCGAGCAGTCACCACTAAACTTCGTGATCATGACTGTGTTCGTTAACAAACTACCTGTGGATCATAGACACTCCAGCTGCCCAAGCCAGTTACACGGGTACTCAGGGCCCGTGTCAGAAGTACCACGGGGAAGCTTACGCCAGGCTGTAGGCACTGCAGGCAAGGCCTTAGGTACTAAGCTAACCTTAGACATAACTAGGCAGCATCAGAGGAACTTATACTGCTGAGAACATTAACATGAAAACAGACTCTGGGGGAAAAGTTTGTCTCATCATGCACACAGTTTTGGGGTAGTTAGACAGTTGCCAGGTTCAAGTTTTTCTCCCTGTCTCCCTGTTTTTAACTTGACCTCAAATATTAGATTAAGATATCAAAGAACCAAAGAAATGATTTGGCATGGCCTGACAAAGAAATGTCTGTTAGAGTGCAGGTGGAAGTTCTGCAATGGTCCCTGATGTATTGATCGCCATGGCGCCCATCGACAGCTGGGATGACCTCCACCTGACCTTTACAGGATGTGGCCACTTGTTCAGACAGGTCACATGACCACTGTTTTAACCAATCAGAAAACATGCTTTTGGGAGTCAAAAGCACTCTCAGTCCCAACAAGTACATGTGTATGTTCAATTACATGTAAACATCTAGGTTGGGCAACTTGAAAGGCTGATAGTATTGGCAGTTATCAGTAACTTATTAGAAGCACAACAGCTCACAATGGGTAACGTTGATATACAATAAAACCTGCATTGAACCCCAGAAGCGTCGGGATGTTTGTATCCATTATTTCACATCATGAACTAGGCAGATGGTGAAACAATGAACTTACTGGCTGTTCGTGGCAGAAGAACTAGCATTATACTCTCCTAGGTGAACATTTGTCAATATACAGGCCATAAAGACAGACTTGTTCTACAGAGGAGGAGGATACAGGTCAATCAATGCTGGTTATTGATTCATTGATTCATTCTTTCATTTCCTAACAAAGTGCAAGATGTGAGTCAAAAACAGCATATTCTGGGCAGACAGCAACGTAGCAAAATTGGTTTTTACTTTCACAGAATCTGAGATCTCTAAAACTTAATTACGAGTTGGCAGACAAACATGAAACAGAGTCTGTACTGCATGAGGTACGCACAGTTCCAGACGTGGCCGCTGTTTTGATGAGATTTCACCTTGTTACGGCCTAATCAGGTTACTGACGTCACACTGAATCGCCACAGTTAAAGGGGCATTCCACTCCAGAAGCGAGTCTTGTTTTCCAATAAATAATGTGTCAATGAATGCACAATCAGCAGAATTTTGTGGAATTCACCTTGGGATGAATTACGTGATGTGTGTTTTATAAAACAATAATGACACTCACTAAACCCATGCAGACCCTACCCATGCATTCCCTATACGCATAGACACTTTGTTTATCGTACATATTTTTGGAAGAAATGAGGTACGCTGAGCACACCAAGAAGGCAAATTTCTCTTAAGATAGCAAAGAATACAAGAACAATACGAAATTTCTTAGCGAACCTGAAATTAGTTTGGTAACCTTACCTAAAAGTTCTGCATTGTATTCAGCCATAGGATTTATTCAATTAGAGGGTACTTGGGGAGTTTAGTAGAAGACTGAATGCTTTTGAGGCATGCGGAGCAACTGGGTACTTTATCGTATAATGTGAAGTTGTATGCAGTTATCACTTCTTAAATGAATATCTATCGGAAAATAACACTCCCGTGTGGAGTGGAATGCCCCTTTAAGGCAACATTGTTACAAGACGTTGGATGGCTGCCACAAAGTACTGTACTTTAACTCCTGTTACAGTAACTGTAACAGTAAAGCACTGTCAACCTGAACATGCCAAATAGTTCAACCTTTTGCTGTAGTGGTGAGCAGCGGTGTTGGGGTTGTGAGTTGGTAGCCCAGATTTGCCACGGGTTCAATTTCCTGGAGCCACGAGGCTATTTCTACTTGCCTATTGTTTTCAGCTATATGCAATACTTAGATAGCAACAGTCACCGTGAAAGTGTACTAGGCACTTAACAAACAGGCTTCACCACCCCGTTTCCTTGGTTCTCCTGCCACTTTCTGATTTATCACTACAGCAATGTGATAACTTTGTGGTAAGACCAATGCCTTTGTCCCAAACCCCCTAATACACCCTTCCCACTGTATTAAACCTACAAGACCCTCCCTGGTCTAGGAAAAGGATCTTCTGATCTAGTTTATTCAACTGGGATCACAATAGCCTGGTCTTTTTTTATTTTTTTATTTTTTTATCTATGCTGTGACCACACCTCATCGTCTGAGATTTAATAGACGTCTGACTGTTTCGCAGGAATTCCATCTCTACCAATCTGGGTCACGCTCGACTGGGCTCCGATTCCGTCACATCTGTCACAGAAAACAATCTCATCAAAAACATCTATCCATGAAAACTGTTATCTGTAACCTCAAACAATCTTGGGATGCCATCAGAAATAACCTATGGAAACTGTCATCTGTAACGGCAAACAATCTGGGGAGGCCATCAGAAACTGCTCTGATGGAAACGTGTGCAATATTGCACTGCCTGACAAGCCTGACTGGCAATATCTTACTGCTGATGTACACTTTTATTGTACACAAACTGGGTGGATCTGTCGGCAATGATTTTCAGCCAAATTTCCTCTATTTCAGATTGTAAATCCATGCTGTATTAGCTGTTTCCTCCCTTACTGTTCTGTAACGTTAATGTTAGCTTTGAAATCTGTAATGTTACAGGGTATGATAACAGTTGGTATGAAATTTTCCAGTCATTTCAGCAAATCGACAACACAGATTTTGGGCAGGACAATCTCGTTAACCATGAACTTGGCATGAAATTTTAATGAGCACATGGCCACGACTGCTGTCAACACGTCTGAATGCTGATTGGTCGGTTTCTCACGTCCCTGTGACATCATCGTCTGCAGTCAGCAGGTTCCTGCCCTATATAGTAGAGTAGATTCATCCCTCAACAGGGCTGGAAATACCACCTGCATATGCAGGTTAGTGCAGGTGCAATTGGAGCTGTGCAGGTATTTCTGGTGTGTACCTGCACCTAACCTGCACTGGTCCATGAACTGGGTTTTATTCATAAATGATGTAGGTGTATGTGGATTGTTATTAGCTGCATTACTGCCTATAAAATATAAAAGAAAGATAGCAATGGTTCCTGAACAATTTTAGTATGATCAATACTTCCTAAATTCAGAGCTGTGCAGGTAAAATTTGTCTGGTGCAGGTAATTTTCAATGTTACCTACACCAGTGCAGGTATGCCCCAAAACAGTATTTCGAGCCCTGCTCAAGCTACCAACATCATGCAGACTGCAGTCATCTTTCTGAGGGACGATGTCTTTCTATAAGGGATGACTGCAGTGTGCAAGATGTTGGTACAATGTAGCTTGAGGGATGAATCTACTCTACAGTATATACAGCAGGTTCCTGACCTGTGATTCAGGTTGGTTTACTATCTCCCAGTGGAGGCAGAGATACACAAGCCTGCATGTCCCAGTCATCAGTAGAGGCAGGGATACACAAGCCTGCATGTCCCAGTCATCAGTAAGAGGCAGAGATACACAAGCCTGCATGTCCCAGTCATCAGTAGAGGCAGGGATACACAAAGCTTTCAGGCAGAGATACACAAAGCCAGCAGGCAGAGATACACAAGCCTGCAGGCAGAGATACACAAAGCTTGCAGGCAGAGATACACAAGCCTACATGTCCCAGTCATCAGTGGAGGCAGAGATACACAAGCCTGCATGTCCCAGTCATCAGTAGAGGCAGAGATACACAAAGCCTGCAGGCAGAGATACACAAAGTTTGCAGGCAGAGATACACAAGCCTGCATGTCCCAGTCATCAGTAGAGGCAGAGATACACAAAGCCTGCAGGCAGAGATACACAAAGCTTGCAGGCAGAGATACACAAGCCTGCATGTCCCAGTCATCGGAGGAGGAGGCAGAGATACACAAGCCTGCAAGTCCCAGTCATCAGTGGAGGCAGAGATACACAAAGCTTGCAGGCAGAGATACACAAGCCTGCAAGTCCCAGTCATCAGTAAGAGGCAGAGATACACAAAGCTTGCAGGCAGAGATACACAAGCCTGCATGTCCCAGTCATCGGAGGAGGAGGCAGAGATACACAAGCCTGCAAGTCCCAGTCATCAGTGGAGGCAGAGATACACAAAGCTTGCAGGCAGAGATACACAAGCCTGCAAGTCCCAGTCATCAGTAGTGGCAGAGATACACAAAGCTTGCAGGCAGAGATACACAAGCCTGCATGTCCCAGTCATCAGTAGTGGCAGAGATACACAAAGCTTGCAGGCAGAGATACACAAAGTTTGCAGGCAGAGATACACAAAGCCTGCATGTCCCAGTCATCAGTAGAGGCAGAGATACACAAAGCTTGCAGGCAGAGATACACAAAGCCTGCAGGCAGAGATACACAAGCCTGCATGTCCCATCATCATAGAAAATCCTTCCAACAGACAATGTCTGATAAGTCAATCCTTCAGCAGATCAGAAGAGCTGATTGAGCAGCTCCCAGATGCCCTCATCATATTGCTGTACAGACCCTACCTGCTGCGTCCTCAGTATAAGCCTTAGCACACTGTACAGCACATCTGCTGTGGCATCAACTGAATGACATTTGCTGAATAAACCACTAAATATGCCATTCATAGAAACCAGTCAATATTCAACCTGAGATTAACAAGTTCAAATCTGGGCAAGAATTGGTGAAGATAAACCCAGCACGGATGAGGACCCGTCAACTCAGTTGCTTATGACAAGATGTAAACAATAACAGGAAGCAGGAAGGAGACGGTATAATATGACCATCGCTATATATAACTATTTTTCATTGTTTCATCATACTTGTATCTGTAGTTGGTATAAGTATAACCACCCTCCAATATAACAAACCAGCTTCTGCATCTGTATCTGTATTGTGTATTTGATGTAACTAACCTTTGGCATAATATATCAGATTACACTGTGCATAATGACATAAGCCACAACATCACCCCCACCTAACTCCTTCTGCTTTTCCCCCTACCCGTTCACCTTTTCCCCCGGACTTCCTCTTAACCCCCGCTGTACTTCATCTGTGCCCCCGTCATTCCTCTTTACCCCCGGTGTAATTCTGCTTTTCCCCCGCCCTTCTGCTTTACCCCCAATGGCCGCCGTCAACCCGAATTTCACGTAGTCGACACGAAAATCGTTCGGAAAGTAACAATAACGGTTGCGCCACGGAACATGAAATAGCCTATGCTCTAGTACACATTCTGGGCCACCTTTCTGCCAAGTGGCGTTTCACAACTCCTTCCCATTCTGAACTGAAAAGCCATGTGCCCTCAGCAGCGCGTCGTTTGTGGCGCTCCACTACTACATGTACTTCCTGGAGGCTGGGTGGTGGAGCGCTTGAGGCCGGGGTTTTGCGGCGTTTCAGAAAATCATTAGGCTTGGCATCAAATTCAGGATCTTATAATTCTTATAAATGCAATGGTGAAGTGATGGTAACAATATAGTATGGGAATGAGGTACAAAGAGAGTGCAGAATCAATTCACTAAAGACAGGCATAGAATGCGTACACTATTAAAGGGTCGGAATGGTTCCATGTATACATGTAGCATTTGAAGTTTTCACTTGATGTAACAGATCTTCATAAAATGTCTGCTGCGGCATCTTTAATACGTCACGTCACGTATGCTGTGGTTTCAGTACCGTGTGTCTGTATTTGTGTTTGTGAACAGTGTAACTCAAGGAAGAGTGGCTGGATCTTTGGCATGCAGAACGTGTGGGAACAGTCGAAATGCAGCAGGGCGTACAATACATGCGAGTAACAAGAAATGTATGAAGAGAGCCCATGATATCTTGGTACTAAGGGACTGTAAATGGACACATAGCGAGTTTGTAAAAAAAAATAAAGGGTATACATTTTGTATTATGAAATGTACTCTTTCTTTACTAAGCATACCGAGAAGTCACAGTGAGATAAAAAAAAATAGTTGGGTCCCACTATGCTGGTCAGGCTGAGACGCATTGCCTATTCACGGGCGCGACCCTGCCCCTCGGATCGACACGGGGACTTTTACCTGCGTTGTTTCCAACCTGGGTCGGTGTGTCCCTCTTGAAACAGAACAACCTGTTAGTCCTGGGCTCCTGGGTAACCATATCGGTGCCGAACTTAGCGAGTCGCCCAATCGTCATAGCGCGCCGGCCTCAAGCGCTCCACCACCCAGCCTCCAGGAAGTACATGTAGTAGTGGAGCGCCACAAACGACGCGCTGCTGAGGGCACATGGCTTTTCAGTTCAGAATGGGAAGGAGTTGTGAAACGCCACTTGGCAGAAAGGTGGCCCAGAATGTGTACTAGAGCATAGGCTATTTCATGTTCCGTGGCGCAACCGTTATTGTTACTTTCCGAACGATTTTCGTGTCGACTACGTGAAATTCGGGTTGACGGCGGCCATTGGGGGTAAAGCAGAAGGGCGGGGGAAAAGCAGAATTACACCGGGGGTAAAGAGGAATGACGGGGGCACAGATGAAGTACAGCGGGGGTTAAGAGGAAGTCCGGGGGAAAAGGTGAACGGGCAGGGGGAAAAGCAGAAGGAGTTAGGTGGGGGTGCAACATAACCTGTTAGTAAATCTAGGTCAGAATTAATCAGGAATTACAACATCTGAAGGGGCATTAATTAACGACACACAGCCACAGATACACAGCACCAACTGTACAGCGAACCAGCTGGCTAAAGGACGGTGTAACACTAATATGGGTGAATCTGGGCCAGCCCCTGCACAAGTACCTGCTGCACAGGAATTACAGAAGAGTTTGAGCTTTAGAGCTGTTCTGTATGAGCAGCCCAACAATCAGTCAGAGCCATCAGACACATGCTGCATTAGCTACAGTATGAGCAAATCTGGGTCATGCACATGGAGGCTAGCATCCACTCAGCATGAAATCAACAATTCACACCAGCCTCTACATGTATCTGTCTTTGTATAGCCTGACTATAACTGCACCATCAGACATGTGCTGCACTAGCAATGAGCGAATTTGGGTCAGCTGTAACATTCCCACGGCTTCCCTCGTGTACAAGAGACTTGCATCCACTCAACAACAATCCACACAGGATTCACAGTCTGAACACAACCCTGTATGGCAAAGCAGAGCTTCAGAAAGATGTGCCACATCAGCTACGAGCAAAACTGTGTCAAAAACATTCTGTTGGCCCTCCCACCTGAATACAGAAGACTCAACATGAAAATTATTCACAGCCTGAAAACAACCCTGTATGGTGAAAAATGCAAAACAGTCATCTTCAGAAATCAATTGCTGGGATCAGAGATGTGCTAATGTCTAAATCTAGGTCAGCCGGAACATTACCTCAGCATTTCTGCATTACACGGAAGACATGAAATACAGACTGGCATCAACTAGTTACTGGAAAAACAATGCACACGAGTCGCCTGAAAACAGCAACATCAACATGACCTGAGCCAACCCTCCGAAGCGTTACCAGGTTTTACTCTAAAACCTCTACCCCCCCCCCCCCC